>NC_081559.1:194698088-194873523 GCF_022355385.1 Mustela nigripes | reverse complement strand
TGGATGGATGGATGGATAGATAGAGATGATGGATAGTTGGATAGAAAGGTGGATGGATGGTGGGTGGATGGATGGATGGATACAGAGAGGGATGGATGGATGGAGATGATCGATGGATGGATGGTAGGTGGATGGATGGATGGATAGAAAGATGGATAGACGGGTGGGTGGATGGGTAGATACAGAGAGACAGGGATGGATAGAGGGATAGAAAGATGGATGGTTAGAGACGATGGATGGTGGGCGGATAGGAGGACGGATATAAGGATGAATGGATAGATACAGAGGGATGGATAGAAAGGTGGATGCTGGGTGGATGGATGGATAGAAAGTTGAGTGGATTGACGGATCAATAGATAGATACAGAGAGAGGGCTGGATAGATGGAGAGAGGGATGGATGGATAGACGGACAGAAAGATGGATGGATGGATGGATGGATAGTATTTTCCTACCCACTAACCAGGGGGTTGAGGGGATTGGTATTGCTCTATTAATATCTTATTTAAAAAGTTTCAAGATAGGAAAGCATTTTTAGGGATATGAAGGGCAACTACACTTAAAAACCGGCTCATTTCACAAGAATTTAGGAAGAGCAGAAATAGATGGAACTTTTTTTTTTTAAGGTTTTATTTATTTATTTGACAGACAGAGATCACAAGTAGGCAGAGAGGCAGGCAGAGAGAGGAAGGGGAGCAGGCTCCCCGCTGAGCTGAGAGCCTGATGCAGGGCTCAATCCCAGGACTCTGAGATCAAGGCAGAGGCTTTAGCCCACTGAGCCAACCAGGTGCCCCGAAATAGATGGAACTATTAAACTTACAAGTTCCTAAAGACATTTCTCAAAATATATAAAGCAAAAATAGTAATAAAAGAATGAAATTGACCTTTCCTAATTAAAAAGAAAACAATAGTAAGTCATTTTTCAATTATGTTTTTCACTATTCTTTTTAATGTGGAAATATGGAGTTCTGCACATAACAGTGTATTAATCAGTTGAAAAATACATTCTTAAATAATTGATGGTTCAGAGTAAAACTCCCAGTGAGCTGAGGGTCTGGCTATGCTGCTGAGTTCTACACCTCCATGGGCTCTTCCCTGAGTCCTCCAGTCCACCTTCCCACCTTCGGCAGGAGCTGATGCTGTCAGTCGTTTCTTACCCAACAGTGCTCTGCACTTCGCTTCGCGCGTGCCCGGCCCTCCTGCTTGACCGACCATTCACTGTCTTCTCCTGCTTTGTGTTTAAATGTGGGGGCTGCTCCCGGGACCTCTCTTTTTTCTCTCTGTAGACCAGCCTTTGGCATCGAAATCATACTTTCATTGGATAGACACAGGAGACAGGAAACCAGTTACTGCCTAAGCCAGACAAAAATCCTAGAAGCTGGTGGCTTGGGGGAGCAGTGATAGAAGGAGTGAGAAGCAGCTGTACAAGCATTTCTTACGCTAGAGCTCATAGGATTTGCTGAAGAGTCTTTAAAAATATGCACATGCAATGAAATCTGTAAATCACTTCTGCGGAAGATTCCAGTAGCTCCTCCTCCTACCTGGAGCCAACCCCAGAGCTGCTGATCGGCTCTCCGCCCGCCTCCTCTCGCTCTCGCGCCCCTCCCTGCGCTCCAGTGGCTGGCACCCTGACATGTCAGTGCTCTCTTTTCAGAACTGCCGGGTCAGGCTCTTCTCTGCGGCCAGTTTTCTTACCTGCTGAATGGGACAGACTTCTGTCTTGGAGAATTTGCACCCTGCTCCAACCTAGCCACATGGCTTTCTGGTTCTCGAACAAGTCAAGCGTCTTGCTCCTTGGGGTCTCTGTACCTGGTGAGACTGGCCAGTGTGCTCCTCTGCCGTTTCCAGCACGGCCTGGACCTCTCACCACGTAGGGCACGTGCTCTGCGGTCCCCTCTTCCCTGTGGTCTTCTCCAACTGCTCTGTCTGTAGGGCCCACTGCTGACCCACCACCAGATGACTTTTCTCCCTCAGGGACTTGGTCTTACTCCCTGGTCTACTCCTGGGCTTCTGGTCAGTTGTGCCTGGTGTGTAGAGGGCACCTAGTAAAAACTTTTTCAGTGAAAATTGAATTAGTGGCAGTGAAAGTGCAAAACCTCCAAGAGACGACACAGTGTGAGTAGTAACGTGTATTCGTTCCACGAGTGTATGTCCTTAGCAGTGTTTTCACACTGACACATCGTGCAGGGCACTTGGCTCACTTTATCAAGTTTCTTATTGTGATAGTCTGATCGGGTGGTGGGGCCTCACCTTTTGCCGTTTTACCTGTGAGAAACCTGAGGCTTCATGAGGCTTAACAGCCACCTCGAGCTCCTATGGCTCCCGTGGGTGGAGGAGAGAGAGTGGGTCTGTGTACTCAGCTGTCCTCTGCTCCTGTGTGAGACACGGACGTACGAAAACCGGAGCGATGGGCAGTGTTTGCCCTGGCCAGCAGGCATCTTCCTGGTTCAGTGGCTTTGTGTGGGCCGCTGGACGCCTGGCTTTCATTCTGAGAAGTAGGATCGTATTCAGATGAAGTGCCAGGGCTCGCAGAGTAACATGTCGGTTTCTACTCTTGGGAGGTTTTCAAACATAGACTGTGTGTGTGTGTGTGTGTGTGTGTGCGTGTGCGCGCGTGCCGTCTGCCACAGGATCTGTTGAGGTTGCCCAATGACACTGAGGCAGAAACTTGCTCACCTGGGTCCCCAGCGCTTCCAACACCTCCGCAAACCAACTTGGGGCACACCGTGTGCTTCTAACTGTGGCGGGCAGTGGGGCCTTACAGAGACGTCCTGCCTCGCCACTGGGGAAACGGAGGGCTGGTGGGAGAAACGGCAGTCCTTGGGGGAAGAGTAACAACAAAGTTAGACCCCCAATACTCAGAGACCCGCTTGAGACGGGTCAGATGAGAAAAAAGTATAATGGAAAAGAGAGTTGAATGTGTCTCTGGGCCTGGAGTAGGAAGTTTAATACCCCCAAAACGTTTAGCTACAACAGATTTAACTTTATTAAGATAAAGAACTTCCGTGTACCCAATGTATATTTTTAAAGGGGCAAAAGCAAGCTGCAGCTGGGGGGGAGATAATGTGCAACACACGTGACGAACAGAAGATGATGCCGGGGGTTCTCCTGATGGGTGTGGAAGTGGCACACGATTCACTAGGTGGGCCAGAGACACGGTGGTGTTATGTCGTGACAGAGAAAACCAGCCTGGCAGTCATCACAGGCAGCCGCTGTCGGCTTCATGAGCCCGTTAGGGAGATGGGAATCTGGACCCAGGATCCATCTGCAACTCTCTGTGTGGCAAAAAAAGTGAACTGTTGACAGCAGAGGACGAGGGCGGCGCCGGCAGGCTCTTGCCCGCGCTGCTGGTGAGAAGGTAAAGGGGCGAATCTCTCTGGCAAACGACTTGAACTTCCAGCCGCTGCGCACTCTGCAGTCCTGCAGCTCCTTCAGGTTTTGTCCTGGAGAGACTCTTGGGGTTCTGCACGGGGCTGGAGATGCAGGAGGGTCGCGCACGTGAAAATGGGTGCACGGGGAGACGCGCAGCGGGTTGGCCGAGTGTTGGCCACGCTGCCTCCTGACAGACGCGGTGTCGTGGAGTCCACTGAGTACCACGGAGCTGCACTTTATAAAGAGACTGGGTTTTTTGTAACGTCAGTTTTACCTCAGTTAAAAAAAAACTAAGTCCTAGAAGACAACATAGAGCATGATAAGCTTTTATAAGATGAAGGAAAAAAACTTAAAAGAGTTTTGTGGGGACCACATCAGTTGAGTGAGACAGTGTGGCTGATCTCAGTGAAGGACCAGAAGGGAATCACCCAGAGCCTCTCCGGGAGGAGCAGCCTGTCCTGCCAGTCACCATGACGGAGACATCCCAGGGACGAGGGCGGAGCCCTGGGGTTCGGAGGCAGGGCTCTGCGAGTCACCCCCCGTGGAGACACATGCTTCCAGTCTGCCCAGGAGGGAGCAGGGGCCTGCCTCCCTGTCACTGGGCTCCTCAGAGGGCCCAGCTGAGCAGGGAGTAGTTGTCAGGACCCTCAGTTCAGCCCCAAAAGTCTCAGTCCCGATACTGTCCTAACCATTACCGCAGCAAACAGTGTCCTGCGGTTCGGAGCGATTGTCGTCAGATTTCCATTTTAAAGTTCTGCACTTAGATCTTTCTAAAGAACCGAATTTTGGTAATGAAATTTCAGTTATCTGGAGTGACCTGTGTAGAGTGGTGTGTTTGGCTTAGTCAGATGTAAACAGACTGTCAGCGCTTTGGGGGGAATGGCCCAGTCCTTCGTGATGTCGAATCCAGGACTTCGAGGGCCGGGTCTGAGAGGTGGCTCGTGTGGCCTTTGAGAGAGGACCGTGGGGCTCTGCCGAGCGCGCGAGGACCATCCTCCTCCTCGTTGCCGGGCGGGCTTCCCGCCTCCCGCCCAGCCCTGCCCCGTGCCTGCGAGAAGCGGTCCCTTTCTCTGCAAGGACTGGACTGCTTCCAGTCCTCGGCAGGGGAAAAAGTCTCTCACAGGGAGGAGAAGTGCCTTTTTCAAAGACGACGAGTGAACATGAGTAATGGTAGTTTGGAAGCGTTCCTTTATGTTCCCTATGTTACCTCAAAATCACACCGACTCCGCCCAGGCCTTCCTTTACAAGCAAGTCTTCCGGTGGAGCCCTGCACTGCCGAGCTTTGAAGCAGAGTGACAGCAACGCACTCCCCGGCAGGTTTGGAAGGGATACCTTTAAAATGCGGACGGACTTTGAGCTCGCTGGCTGTTAATGACACATCCGCTGCCTCCGCCCCAGACAGGAGCAGCAGGAAGACAGGTCCGTTTCTGTTTCCGCTGGGTCTGCGGCTGCAGGCCGACTCCGGCCAGGCTGGCTAGAGAGGGGTTCTGTGGGTGCTGTTAACCTCAAGTATGGAACAGTCAGTCTGTGAACTTCTTTTTGTTCTCGGTGTGTCTCAGAAGTTTCCAGAATAGAACACAGAAGTCCTGTGTACCCTTCACCTTGCTTCCCTAAAATGGTGAAACTTTCGTAAATATAGTACAGTAATTGAAACCAGGAACTTAACACTGATACGGTATTATTAACTGTACACAGATGCTACTCAGATTTCTGCGATTGTCCCACTTAACACCCCTTTCCCGGTCCAGGATACCATGTGGTTTTCACTCTCTCCTTAAATCTTCTCTAATCTGGGACAGTTCCTCTGCCTATGTCCCTCATGACCTTGACACTTGAGGAATACTGGCTGGGTATCTGTACCGTGTCCTTCCACAGGGGCTGCTCTGGGGTTTTCTCATGGTGGCGCTGAGGTTGCATGTGGTTCGCAAGACTGCTACAGCCGGGCTGTGGAAGCCATCGTAGCACATCTGATCAGGAGGTCTGTAGCGATGATGGGACTCCTGTGTACGGGTGTTTTCAACTTGGATCGTTTGGTTTAAGGTGGTGGCCAGGTTCCTGCCCCATAAAGTCACTGTTTTCTCCTCTGTAATTGAGAAGTACCTGCTGGGGGATAAGTGTATTGCGACTCTGCAGAGACCCTGTTTCTCATGGATTTTCACCCGTTAATCTCAGTACCATGGATGATTGTTTCTTACAGCTATTACTGCTAGAATTTTTACCTAATGATGAATTTCTATTTCCATTCTTCTTTTGGGGGTTTCTAAATGGAGGTCCCTTGTCAGAAAGAGCTGTCAGTACCACAGTGTTTGCAAGGCCCGTCAAGAAACACAGCATCTGTGTTGTTTCTGGAAGTTGTGCCTTGTTTACTTCACGACACACAGATGGGCCAGCTGACCCTTCTCAGTATCACGGCTAACGGATTCTTGGTCCAACACTTCCTACTCCACTCCGCCATTAGCTGGTCAGCTTGTGGGTATCTTGGTGCTCATTGTGGGAGGTGAGACTGAGGAGGTTAGTTCAGTGGCCTCCAGAGGAAGTTATTACTTAGAAGAAGCAAAAAGATTATTTATTTGGGGCATGTTCTCTTGAGCTGCTGTCCAGAAATCCATGGAATGGCGTATAGCAGAATAGTAGAAATGCTCAGGATGCTGTCGAGCTCTTAGAGTGGTAACAGAAGGGCAAGGAGGGCGGCTAGTTTCGTGGACAGGAGGGGGTGGGGATGTCAGCCCTCTCGGGCCAGTAGGCTGTGGGGCTGGGTGCTGCGGTTAGGGACTGAGCCAGGGTGATGGCCTGCGATTAGATCGGGCAGACTTGGGCAGTTCGGCAGGGCTGTGGGGGACAGACACGCTAGACACTGCGGACTGAAGCAGGGACCAGAATCCTCACGATCTGAAGAGCGTGCCTCCCTGTCCATGCTTCGGGTCAGTCCTGCTCCCCTGTTCTTGAGCCGCAGCGGCCTTCTCTTGGTCTCGTTCTGCGTTGTGGCCTTCGTGCATGTTCTCGCCGCAGAGGGGTCCCAGTCTGCTACTTCATACCTGTGGGGCCTTGGGCCGCTTATGTAATGCCCTGAGCTTTCTCCCATCCGTGAAAACAGGGTCATTACTTCTCAGCCAGGGTACTGCGCTCGCCTCCGGGCCTCCTGCTTCTTCCTCTGTTGTCTGTCCTTCACACAACAGTGTGTAGACCTGCCTGGTCTGAGGAACGTCTGTCCCGCAATTACCCTGCTGTTCTCTGAGCCCCATAGTCCCGATGCGCAGGGGCCTCTGTGATCTGCCGCCTCCCGAGCCCGCCTTCCCTGCTGCCCGCCTGCTCAGTGCTCGTGCTCAGTGCGGTCGAGCCGCACTTGCCTTCCCACACATCCTCTCTCCTCAGGGCCGCCCCCCCATTCTCTTCCATCAGAGCAGAACTCTTGTCCCTGCACATAACTGAATGACGCCTTTCCCCCGCTCAGATCTTCCTTCAGATCTCCTTGGATCAGAGTGTCCTCTGGGGCTACCTGTGCAGAGCGATCTGTTGTCACTTGTCGCTCCCCTTACCGAGCTTCTTTGCCTGTGTCCCGCTTACTGCAGCCCCCGAGATATCTGTGCATTTGCTGTCTGACTTCCACCACCAGTCGTATCTCAGATTTTCGAGGGCTGGCGCTTGGCCTGTTTATTCAGTGGCATCTCCCCAGCCCCTGGAGCTGTGCCTCGGATGGGGTTGGCACGGGAATCAGTATTTGCGGAGTGACGGCTGATGCCATCAGTAAGTCGTGGAGCCCGCGCCAATGTGGGCCAGGGAGTGTGCGCGGGCTTCTGCGCTCACTCTCTCACTTATTTCCCGACGAGCTTGGGACCAAGGCACAGAGAGGTGGTGGCAGACCGTGGGTGGGCCATGGAGCCAGAGTCCCAGCCCAGGACACCCCCTCCGGAGCCCGCGTTCTTCCTGCTTCTGGCAGGACCATAGCGGGGTACGAGGCCGCTCGTACTCCGAGCTCGTACTCCGCATGTCCTTATCACCATCCCTGTCGGGCCCTGAGGAGTCCTGGAGTGTCCACGGAGCCGTCGTCAGCATGGTCAGGCTGCCGGCTGGTCACAGTGTTTGATCCGGGTCTGTTGCCTTACCCTCAAATGCGGTAACATTCCTAGCAGAAGCCTTCTGTCCTGTTTGATCCTGAACGTGCAGCCTCGGGCCGGCTGCAGCTGCTTGTAGAGCCCCGTCTTCCAGTCTGCTAACGGGCACTTGCTCCGCTTCTGTTCTCTGACGGGGATGTGGCGTAGAAGTGGTGCGGGGGACTTAGAACGTGCTGGCAGTAATGAACTCTAGCGTGTTCCCCAAGGGACCGCCCCACGTGCAGCGTCTGGAGTGACTCGTTGACCTCGATCTGAGGAGGAGCAGAAGGGAGGCTCACCGTTGGGCAGTTGCGTATTTTAATGAGGGCAGACACTCCACCGTCTTAGCGGGGCTTGTGTGTGTGTGTACCTTGCATTTTTTCCGCTCTTAACTAACCAAAAGAATCGTGTTACTTCTTTATTGGCGTGTTTCCCTTGTGAGACTATTAAGTTTTTTTAAACATCAGTAAATAAAACTTTTTAAGAAAAAACAGATCTTCCTATAACCTTTGGGTAGGCAAATATTTTTACGAACAAAACACTAAAAGAATTTCCCAAAAAGAGAAAGAATAAATAGGGCTACATAAAAATTATGAGCTTTATTCCTCGACAGATAACATTAAAATAAAAAGATTTTTCAAATAATTTTTACAAGACGCCGCCAAAGAGTGAAGACAGGAGTCTAGCAATGGCCTCACACCCTGAATGTGTAAGACAGCTGGGGGTGGGAGAGGGGGACCCACAGCCCTTTAGAAGAAACAGATGTTTCACAAAAGGAGATTTCCTTTTCGGCAGTCATCAGATGAGGCCGTTGGCGGTCCACCCTACTGCGGCAAGTACTGGTGACTACAAGGAAGAGACATGCTGGGCGGAGAGATCCAGAACACTGCATGCTGGTGGGACTTTAAACGGGTGTGGCTTCTTCAGCTCCCTGACGGGTGGCACCTGCTAACGCAGGGGTGTGTGTGTGTGTGTGTGTCTGTCTGTCTGTCTTATACTCCCAGTCTGTGCCTGTAAAGGACATGGGGAAGAGAGAGAGAGGGAGAGAGCATTCTGGTGAAATTTGTTTCCACCACTCTTGAAGTGCTTCCTGAACAATTAACTAGTTTATGCTTAGAGGAAGAAAAAAAAAGAGTGTTGGTATCCTCATAATAGCTAAAGAAGCAGGAATAACTCAAATGGCCCTTAGCAGTGGTGTGATATTTCATGCAACACTGTGAGCTCAGAGCAACCATCAGCTTCTAGATAGGCTGAGTCTCACAAGCAGGTCAGTGAGTGAAGAAAGGCCAGACAGGAAAGGGTATGTTCTGTGTGGTTCCATGCGCATGTCAGCCGTCGGGGGAGGTCTGGGGAGGTGCTGCCCCTGCCCTGGGTGGACAGTGACTGCTAGGACCGGGTGCCTTCTGGGCTTCTTTCTGCTCTGTCCCTTGCAGGATCATTGAGCTCTGCTCTGGACACTGAGGTGCACGTCTTTGTGCTAATAAGTTTGAAAATTGATGGTTAAAAATTACTTGTATTTTAAGTTACTTTTAAGATAATATTTCAGAGTAATTGGTTATGCCATAGTTATAATAATGCTGTAATTGTAGACTATGAATTGAGAAAATTATTTATTTCTGATTTTTCTATTTTGTGAATTATTTTTTAGATATGAATTGAGAATTCGTTATTTGCCAAAAGGATTTCTAAACCAGTTTACTGAAGACAAGCCAACTCTGAATTTCTTCTACCAACAGGTATACGAGAACACTCTAATGTACCTTATTCTTTGTGACTTTGAATCCTACTTACTACATGGTTTTATTTTAGAATTTGATTTAAGCTAACATTTGGGAGAATGTGTATTTGTCACAGTATGACACTGAGAGACTTTTAACCAGTAAGAAATTTTGAATTTTTGACCCGGAATTCTTATACGCTTAGGTAGATCTTTAAAGATACTTCTTTTGTGTGGTACAGCGAATCCTAAGCAATACAAGCCTTGGTCTGTCTTTAACTCAAGTACCGTTACCATGCCCGAGTATCCGCAGGCCGGGCCCATGTGGAATTTATTGTCGGAGCCACCGAGAGTCACAGAATCTCGAGAGCAGTTTGCACAATAAAGGCAGAATTGACTTTTGTTTTTGCACTGAGTAACTTCCCCTTTACCCCTTCACATATTAGTTGGGCAACACTCGTGTGGCGTGAACGAACCAATAGAATTTTACGACCAAATACATGTCGCTTGTTCGTTTCCACGAAGAGTGACAAAAAACAGGTGTGAGGACCGGCTGACATGTGCGTGCACGTTCTACAGCCAGAAGCACGGGGTCCTTCCTCGTTTTAATAGAAATATTTATTATCTGTCTGTGGTTGGTTAAGAGCGCAGAGGAACTAAATGAGATCGTCTGCACCCTAAATTCCTCACCCGGGCGGGGATCTCCTGCGAACAGGACGCGTGCTCAGTCCCCCGCTGTCGGGAAGCGCAGAGGGCATGGCCGTGCCGGGAGCTTCTGCTGACCCCGTGGAGGCGCAGAGCCCACGCGCTGTCCTGGGAGGGGTCATGTGAGGGGTCCCCAGCTTCGCAGACGAGGAAGAGTCGTACTTTCGGAAACATGGTGCATCTTAATCTGAGTTAAAAAGTTTGGAGAAGAAAGGGGTGAGGAGCTGAGGCCCCCATCGTGAAAAGGGAAGGCTGTAGGTTTCCTCCCGCAGAGTTAGGGGAGCTATTTAAGGAATGTAGTCCGTGAACGTCTCGAGGAGAATTTTTGTCCTTGGGAAGTCAGACCACACTGATGGCGCTGGCATCCGTCATGGACCGGATGGGTCTAAGGCGGCTGCCAGCAGGTGAGGGGACTCTCCAGCCATGCAGGCAAGAAATGGGGGAGACAGAGGGGTGCCTGGAGCACATTCAGCAGTGGATTTGATGGGATTGGGAGACGGGATCAGACGCGAAAACGAGGGTGTGGATTGCATCAGTCCAGCTGCCTGATGGCGGGAATGAGAAGACATGGCTCACTTCAGAAGGAAGGCAGTAGCCGGGTAGGTCGTTTTCTTTCCTGATGTGAGAAACCTGCGGGTTCCTGCTGGGGAGACCCACGCTGTGAGCGCAGGATGCCAGGACGCTGCTCCCAGGTACTGGGCCTGTTTTCTCACCGCATCGGGAGCGGGAAGCGTGAGGGCCGGGGCCTGACGGGAGCTTGGGGAGGTTGAGCGCGACGCAGAGTTGCATGGGAGGGGGGTTTGCACTTGGCAACACGGAAAGAGGAGAGTCAAGTTTTGATGCAGTGGAGATTGTTGGGGACCCGCTCGTACCACAGGGGTGACTTCGGTTACGAGCTGCCCTGGGGCGTGCTTCCCCAGCTCGGCGGCGGCGACTGACGAGCCTCGTGCTGGAGCGAAGCAGGTGACGGGCGTTAGCTGGTGGGTTTGCCTTGTGTTCTCGCTCTTGTCTCTGATCTTTGTCACTGTTGGCGTAATTTCTTTGAGATGATCCACCCCTGAGGAAATCCATGACTGCTTTAGTGACACCGATCTCTACAATTCGCAGTCAGGCCTCATTGGCTCGCAGTCCCTCCCTTTTATAACTTGGGGCCAGCCTCGCAGCCGACCGCGTTCTTGGTCCTCCCGCGCTGCGACCTGCTGTCCTTGTTTCTCCTTGGACGGGACCTTGCTTCTGTCTCCGACTAAAAGTACCGCGTGTGCTGGTGTGGCCCCAGCTTCCCCTTCCTCCGGAGACCTCTCTCACCACGGTCTGTGTTGTTCAGCAGTCTTTAGAGGACCCAAGAGGTGGGGAGCGCACATCCCGTCGTGCGCTCACCGTGCGTGCAGCGGCCCAGCTGTCCCATCGGGTAAGATGCACAGCTCTGTCACCTATCCCGTGAGTGAGGTGGGGTTGTCCGTCCTTCCCGTGCCCCGCCAGTCTTCCACATTGGTCTGTAGGCAGCACCAGGCCCTAGAGCAGTCGGCAGTTACTGTCTGTGAACATGACACGCGTGTGAGCTCACCTTCTGGGACGGGACATGTCCCTCTCTGTCCCGTGCACCTCCACCCCACCCTCTGCTTTCTCCGTTCCTGTACTTTCTCTCACAACCTGACCCTTCTTAATCTCTTACAGCTGTTCAGTCATTTGGCACATTTTTAGGAAGTCCCCAGAATACTCTGAAACATTACTCAAAGTATCTTTATCCTAAATAATTGCTGTCATTTTTTGTGTGACTTTACGGTATTCTCCCACGGACCTGTGTTTTAAAAGAAATACAAGAGCCATTGTGATACCGCCCATTGCCCACATCGAAGGCTGATCCATGCCCGTGTCCCAGGGACAGGAGACAGAGGGAGGTAAAGGTGTGTGCAGAGTCCAGGGGGAGGGCAGGGGAAGGACTGTTGTCACCACCAGTGAGTTGGCAGCTGTACTAAGAGCCATGACTGCACTCCTACCCTCCGGGTCGCGTGTGGCAGTGTCGGCAGCGGGTGCGGAAGAAACAGTGGACTGTGGGCAGTTCGATAGTCACCATGATGCTTACCCTTGCAGGGGCGCACGGTAAAGGTAAGACGGACACGGGCGTGTGTGCGGGTGCTCATCGGAGCAGGGCTCTACCGGAAGGGGAACCGGAGCCTTGCTCGGTAAGGTCGGTAAGAGGTTCCTCAGATAAGTTGTGTGGAGCATCAGATATGTGCGTCCGTCCTGATCCAAGCGCCGCAGCCGCGTCCGCACACGCGGGAGCTGTGATGCTGATGCTGGCGCTTACCGCCGCCCTGCATAGAACATGCGTGGTTCTGCTCGTGGGAGAAGACATGCTTACTGTTGTTTCTACCCTGACCTAACAAGAGTCGTGCAAGGAGCATGGTTTTTGCGTTGCTGCTTTGACAAGGACCTATGTGTTTACTCAGCTCCTTGTGCTAAGCTCTCAGTGCAGAAGCTGTCCTGTTGCACACGTGGGCATTCCAGCGCTGTCACAGGTGACCCGTGTGCTCACTTGTGTAGGCAGGACCAAGATTGGGACAGGCCTCATGCCACCATTGGAAATCAGCTAGGAGTTCAGAGCTTTCCCCTGTTTAAACACGTGCACTTGTGCACATGCACGCGCATACACACACACACACAGCATAAATAAAACTGTGGCCCTTCAGCGGCTGTTTGTAGCCAAGGTCTACTTAATTGTGAATGGATCTGAAGTATTTTGTGAGAACCTTTTTTTCTCTTCTTTTTCCCTTTTTAAAAAAATTAACATATAATGTATTATTTGTCCCAGGGGTACAGGTCATGAATCATCAGACTTACACACTTCACAGCACTCACCACAGCACAGACCCTCCCCAGTGTCCATCCCCAGCCACCCTATCCCCACTCCCCACCCCCTAGCAGCCCTCCATTTGTTTCCTGAGATTCAGAGTCTCTTACGGTTTGTCTCCCTCCCGATCCCATCTTGTTTCATTTTTTCCCTCCCTACTCCCCACGACCCCCGACCCTGCCTCTCAGCTTCCTCGTACCAGGGAGATCCTATGATAATTGTCTTTCTCTGACTGACTTATTTCACTCACCATGATGCCCTCTAGTTCCATCCACGTTGCAAATGGCAAGATTTCATTCCTTTTGATGGCTGCATAATATTCCATTATGTGTGTATATAGATATATATATACCACATCTTCTTTCTCCATTCATCTGTTGATGGACATCTAGGTTCTTTCCATAGTTTGGCTATTCTGGACATTGCTGCTATAAACATTCGGGTGCACATGCCCGTTCAGATCACTACATTTGTATCTTTAGGGTAAATACAGTAGTGCGATTGCTGGGTCATAGCTCTATTTTCAACTTCTTGAGGAACCTTCATGCTGTTTTCCAGAATGGCTGTACAGCTTGCACTCGTATTTTGTAAGAACTTGAGTGTGGAAATTTTCACTGAGTTCAGGGATAAGTTACCTAATAGAAGCCTCAGAGTTAAATGACACCTGTTCTATAATTTTTAAAATCTTTTTTCTATTGATGAAAATATGTAAGGTGTATACATATATGTGTATGTATATTTCCACTGGATTCCAGGCTAAATGGATCCATTTTTAGGAGGACCAAAATTTGATAACCTTGATTCTTTTTAACTATTTAGTTTGGTAGCACCCAATATGTGTATGCTTTTGTGAGGTGTGATAGTTAGTACTAGCGTGAGTGCTCGGATGCTACAGCCCAGATGAAGAGAACACACCTGCTGTCTCCTGGTCCCCGTCCCTGTCCCACCCCTGCCCCCACACTTTTCACTCCATGCACTCAGCCACGGTCCTATGTGTCCGTCATCCCCTGCTTACTTCCCCTTGCAAGTTGGTCACATTTGACAGTGAGTGCGTGTTTGGTTCTGGCGTAGGGTGCGAGCTGCCCGAGACCCCCGAGCCCTCTGCATTCCCTCAGCGGCCTGACTCGCATTTGCATATTGTTTTGTATGTCACCCAGCTCATAGAAGCATTCCAGAAGATTAAAAATGTTTGATTCTGCGCTTTTAGTTGTTTTCAGTGAGCAGTCTCATCAGGACATTTGGTCCACTGTGTTGGTGGAAATGGAAGTTATCATAAGGCTATTTAAACATGGATCCCGTGTGGTTCATTTCTAGAATAATTTTGAACTGTGGTTAGAGTCTGTGGTTCATTTGATGCTAGTCCAGATTTGTTTAGACCTGTTTCAGCACCTCCCACCTGCTGAGGTTGTTTCAAGGTTCTGGTTTTGCTGGAGGAGAACGTGTCTTCTGTGAGTGTTGGGCACAGAGGGTGACGAACACCCGTGAATTCGAGATTGTTGGCAGTGTTGTTCAGGCCTCCCATGTGGCTGGGATTCGTTTTTCCTGCTTTTGGGTACAGGTCAGGCCAGGGAGCATTCTCTCTCGGAGCTTGGATGTTCATTATTGCTGTTGAGAAGTTGGCTGTCATCCTGTCTCTGAAGGTGGTCTGTCCTTCCTCTCTGGCCAGCTTGTCCTTCGTGTTCTGCAGTTCTGTTACAAATCAGGTGTGGATCTCCACTCATTTCTTCCTGCTTGGTCTGTGATGTGCTCCCTCTACCTGGGGGCTCATCTCTTTTCATCAGTTCTGGAAATGTCTTATGATTTTGACTCGGACCTCGCCTTTTCTCCCTTCTTCATGACTTGGCCTGAGGCCTCCGCGCGGGTCCACGTTAGAACCTCTCTGGCTGCCCTCCCTGTGCATCCACTTCCTTCTCCTGTCTCAGCGCTTTGTCCCCCTGGGATCTACAGTTCAGGTAAACCCATCACATCATCACCAACTCTTCTCAGCCGCAACCAGCTTGGATGGGTAATGCATTTGTTGAGTTCTTATCTAGCATGTGTTAAAGTTGTGTGTCCCTTCCCCCTTTAAGAGAATCCACTAGGCCATCATTCATGGCTCTTACGGTTTGCTGATTTTTCTGCCTTTATTTCTGTACCATTTCTTGTAGAGGTCATGTCTCTTCTGAATTGTAACATCTGAAATTCTTGGACCTGACGTCTGTTGGTGCTGGCTTACACTCTTAGTAATGCATGTCCCTGTGTGTTTGTTACGAGCTGTTCTTTTGTTGAATTTCACATGTGGGAATCTTTAGGGTCTAGCTGGGCAACTGGTAAACACTCCTGAGTGTTACCTGTTTTGTGATCTCTGTTTCAGAAGAACATATATTTTTTATTACTTTGGTTCTTTTATCAGGGTAGAAATAAAAGAATGATGTTTAGATTGCCTCTACCACCATTCTGATCCTGTGAAACAGAGAGCACTTACAATAAACTACCTTCATTTTATTATCTTACAATTTCATTGGTGCCCACTATTCATTTTGTCCATGGTTCTGGATGGTGTCCTGCAGAAAGCAGTGTGCCAGTGGGTGTGTTGAGGGTTGGGTTACTGGTTGGACATTATCCTGTGGATGCAGTTTCATTTAAAGATGTCCCAATGTGAGATACTGCAAGTGATTCACCAAATGTTTTTGACCCATTTTAGAATATTCTGAAAGCTATTAATCTGCACACTCTAAAAATAAACTGGAATCTTATTATAACCCTATTCACTGTAGAGCAAAAGTTATAAAACTAAGTTTTGACGCTGAAGCTAATGGCTCATTTTAAAACAAGGAAAGTATGTCTAACCCCAAAATCAAACTTTTCCTTTGCCATATAACATTTTATTCCTTGTTATCTCTCTGAAATCTCATTTCAGAAAGAATTGCATTTGATTGGCAACCTTCTGCAAATAGTGGTGGCCATTATGAGAAGAGCGAGGCCCATGTTTGGTCAAGAAGTTGTCATATGAACTCAAATTGTATCGATGTAGAACTTATATACAAATCATTTGGCACTCGAAATTTTCAGCTCTTGGGATGCATGGGTCAGACATGGAGTTCCCATTGTTTTCCCCTACAAATATTTAAGATTAAAATGAGTACAGTTGACCCTTAAGTAATGTCAGGGGTGACGGGTGCTGACCCCCTGCACAGTCATAAATCCATGTATGACTTTTGATCCCCCCCACAGAACTTAACTACTAATAGCCTAGCCTGATCAGAAGTAAACTTTAGTAATAATGTAGTCAATTAACACATATTTTATATGGTGTATGTGTTATATACAATATTCTTACAGTAAAGTAAGCTAGAGATTAAAAAAATGTCATTAAGGAAGTCATAGGGAAGAGAAGATACATTTATAGGACTGTACCGTGTTTATAAAAAAAAACAAACCCATGCATGAGGGGACCCCCGCAGTTCAAACACGTGTTCCTGTGTTACCTGCATATTCCATCCGTCCTGTCCTGGACATACTACCTGTAGCATAATTATGACTTACTTGACAAAAGGAGTTCCGGTAGGAAGTTGAAAGGAGATACCAAGGTGGGAGCTGTCCCTCACCCTGAGGAGTAGAATCTGGAAGTGCCTGGGGAAGTTCTGAGGTACCAGGATGTGTGATTTCTTATTCCTGTGATTTTTATTTGAATTTTTTATCTTTACAAGTTTTTATTCAGATATTTGCATTATCAGAAATTGATATCCTTATCTGTATTTTCTTGGCTATAAAGCGTTCTGTCAGTTAAAACATTTTGAAATGGCAGCTCCATGTGGGAGATTTTTAAAATTTTTTATTCTTTTAATACCTGACTTTTTAAAAACATTTTAATTTAATTTTATTTTTTCAGTGTTCCAAGATTCATTGTTTATGCACCACACCTGGTACTCCTTGTAATATGTGCCCTCCTTAATACCCATTACCAGGCTCACCCATCCCCCCACCCCCCACTCCAAAACCCTCAGTTTGTTTCTCAGAGTCCACAGTATCTCATGTTTCCTCTCCCCCTCCAATTTCCCCCAATTCACTTTTCTTCTCCTTCTCCTAATGTCCTCCATATTATTCCTTATTCTCCATAAGTAAGTGAAACCTTATGATAATTGACTCTCTCTGCTTGACTTATTTCACTCAGTGTAATCTCCTCCAGTCCCATCCATGTTGATACAAAAGTTGGGTATTCATCCTTTCTGATGGCTGTGTAATATTCCATAGTGTATATGGACCACATCTTCTTTATCCGTTCGTCTGCTGAAGGACATCTTGGTTCTCTCCACAGTTTGGTGACCATGGCCATTGCTGCTATGAACATTGGGGTGCAGAGGGCCCTTCTTTTCACTACATCTGTATCTTTGGGGTAAATACCCAGTAGTGCAATTGCAGGGCCATAGGGAAGCTCTGTTTTTAATTTCTTAAGGAATCTCCACACTGTTCTCCAAAGTGGCCGCACCAACTTGCATTCCCACCAAGTGTAAGAGGGTTCCCCTTTCTCCACATCCTCTCCAGTACACATTGTTTCCTGTCTTGCTAATTTTGGCCATTCTAACTGGTGTAGGGCGGTATCTCAATGTGGTTTTAATTTGAATCTCCCTGATGGCTAGTGATGATGAACATTTTTTCATGTGTCTGTTAGCCATTTGTATGTCTTCTTTGGAGAAGTGTCTGTTCATGTCTTCTGCCCATTTTTTTGACATGATTATCTGTTTTGTGTGTGTTGAGTTTGAGGAGTTCTTTATAGATCTTGGATATCAGCTCTTTGTCGGTAGAGTCATTTTTGAATATCTTCTCCCATTCCGTGGGTTGCCTCTTTGTTTTGTTGACTGTTTCCTTTGCTGTGCAGAAGCTGTTGAGCTTGAGGAAGTCCTAAAAGTTCATTTTTGCTTTTGTTTCCTTTGCCTTTGGAGACAGGTCTTGAAAGAAGTTGCTGTGGCCGATGTCGAAGAGGTTACTGTCTATGTTCTCCTCTAGGATTCTGATGGATTCCTGCCTCATGTTGAGGTCTTTTTTCCATTTCGAGTTTATCTTAGTGTACAGTGTAAGAGAATGGTCACGTTTCATTCTTCTATACATAGCTGTCCAATTTTTCCAGCACCATTTATTAAAGAGACTGTCTTTTTTCCACAGGATATTTTCTCCTGCTGTGTTGAAGATCTATTTGACCATAGAGTTGAGGGTCCGTATCTGGACTCTCTACTCTGTTCTGTTGGTCTATGTGTGTTTTCGTGCCAGTACCATGCTGTCTTGAATACCTGACATTTTCAGTGTGGGAATTGTCAGTTGTCATTTTTCCCCCAAAAAGGTAAAATACATATGGGTCCAAGTCTGACTTATTTGAAGGTGTATTTTCTGTACTTATTTGATAGATTGAGTAATGGACCTTTCTTCTTCTTTTGTCACTTCTGTATACTTCAAGAAGTACTCATGGTATTGAGCATGTAGGTAAACCTTGCATACTTGCTCTGTTCGACACATTTCTTGGTCATCCCTCTGTATGAAAGACTTTAGAAACGGGAAGGCATTATACATTTGCCTTCAGCCCACCTCATGGACTTGGACAGACTATCACACTGGTAGGATCACTGGGCGTGGGACCCCCAGAACCAGCCTTAAAGCTTAGTCACTCACTAGGAGGATTTATAGAACTTGGGTTGTTTGATTCTCTCACAGAGTAAGAAGAAAAAACCTCATGAATATAAACAGTTCTTGCCACAGAAGGACGTCCAAACACACGGTGTTTCTCGAAGTAGGAAATTGACATCAACATGGACGCAGATTAATTTGAAAAACCAAACACAGGACTCCTGGCGGCTCAGATGGTCAGCGCAGACTCTTGGTTTTGGCGTGGGGCGTGATCTCAGGGTTGTGAGGTGGCCCCACGTCGGGCTGTGTGCTCAGCGTGGAGCGTGGGGTTCTCTCTCCCCGGCAGCCCTCCCCTGCTCGCACACTCTCTCTCTCTGAAACAAATAAATAAAATCTTTAACAGCAAGCAAAACCAACACCAGCTCTCAGAGGTCTTCTCTTAGAAGATGCGTGCTCCCGTGCTGCACTTGGGAACAGTGTACAGCAGCTATCTGTGGCATAAAGAGAGACTGTGACATGATGTCAGGCGAAGCAGGCGGTGTGTGGGAAGTCATTTCGTGAGCCCCTGCGGGCGGCGGGATGTGTTCTTCACCTACCCTGCGTCGTCTTCCCATGGAGGAAGATTGTGGTCTTTGCTGTGGGAGAGTTTGCAGGAGATACGGCCACACACTGTAGGGTCGGCCAACTGGTGCTTGAGCCCTCACTCTTACAACACTCGCTGTGTGACCGCGGGTGACCTGACTTCCCTGATCTTTCTGTGTAAAATGGGACGACTAACCCCTGCCTTGAAGACTTGTTGTAAAGATTGCAGACGACATCTGTGACAGGGCGGGTCCTCGGCCCTGGCAGGCGCTCCTTGAATAACAGGCAGCCCCTCTGCTGTCACCCTCATTCTCTCTAGGCTCGTTCTAAGCCTTTTTTTTTCTTTTAAAGAATTTATTTATTCATTTGACAGACAGAGGTCACAAGTAGGCAGAGCAGTAGGCAGAGAGAGAGGGGGAAGCAGGCTCCCTGCTGAGCAGAGAGCCCGATGCAGGACTTGACCCCAGGACCTGGGACCAGACCCAAGCCGAAGGCAGAGGCCTTAACACACTGAGACACCCAGGTGCCCCTTGTTCTAAGCCTTTAAGTTGGGGGCGGCGGTGCTGTCCTCTCACGGTGGTGCGACAAACTCCAGGACACGTCACATACACGTAGGTCTGCCGGCCAGGGAGCGTGGTGTGCTTACTTGAAGCAGTTTTATCCACATATACTTAAATGCTCAATAAATTGCATTTATTTCACAGACAAAAGGCAGTGAGTTCCTCTGGAAGTCAGTAGATGAGAGGCAGTCAGAAGTGTCTTATCAGAGAAATGAACATGGAGTGTAGTTGAACTCTGAGTCCTAAAGAAAGACACCTGAGCACAGCTTCGGTCTGTGAACGTGCGTGGTGGTTTCGGAGAGCGTCATCTGTGGATGGGGTTTGCCGTCTGTGCTCCTGCAGACACAGGCTGCCCAAGGCTTGCGGTAGGGATGTGGGGAGCCAAGGGTCTGTTGGGTGGCTTTGTGTGGGGTCAGTCCACTCTGCAGGGCGCACAGATCATTTCAGACCGTGGGGACACGGCACCATGCGCCGAGAGAAGTGCACTGTTGATAGAGAACAACGCCTAGAGCTTTCAGGTCATGTTCATGATGGGGTTTTCTACAGGAATTAAGTTGTCATTTCCTCTCTGTGCATTTTTGCAACTAATGTGCATTCGGTTTTGATGAATGAAATAAAGTATGTGATTACGTTTTCCCACCTGTGAAACGTGCTTAAACATTGTAATTAATCTTTAAGATAATTTTGTAATGACGAATTTTACTCAGCAGCTAATTGATATTCTGCTGTGCTTTCTTTGAAGTCCTAACCGAATGGTGAACTAAGATCGACTGGTTCAGTCAGAACAACCGTGCTGTTCTCTGACTCATGGAAATACATGTCTTATTGTACCTCTTGTGCCTTTATTTTTGTGTGCGGTAATAAACCTATTTAGGATGCAAAAGTTTACCTTTGACGTTTCTCTCTATTTTTTGCTATATAGGAGAAAGGGCCAGTTGAAGTATAAACAAAATGATTCTAGGATTAAAGCTTTTTACTTAATTTAGTGGATTGAGTAAATCAGATCCACTGAGTCAGTCGTAAATACCTAATCTGTGTAAACAGTAGAAGTTACTGTTGCTTACGTATGTGGAAAGTGATATTTGCAGAGATACCCAGACCCCAATTTGAAGACTTTATTCGTTCATTCATTTGCCCACTCATTCTGTTAACCATTGTTATTAACGGCCTAGGTCTAGGTGCTAATGCAGAAAATAAGGCCAAGGTTTTGAGGACATGTTGAGATCAGAAATAGCATGGGGTTGCCCATGGCCATGGTCGTCGCTCCTCCTCAAGACAAAGGAGTGAGTCGGCAAGTACAGCGCGCGTTGGGTGTAGCCTCTTGGTGCGCTGGAGAGGCTATTCCCTTCTGAAGGCTCTCCCGCTCCCGGTGGGGAGAGGGTGGTGAATGGGCCGGAGGAAGTGTGGGTCAGTGGGTCGGCAAACTTCCTAGGCCAGCGCTGCCGAGTGGCGGGGCAGTTCAGCCGGCCACGGGCGGTCCGGCCTGAGCAGAGCTCGTCCTACACTCGGGTTTCTCTAGTCGCCCAGCAGTCAGCGCAGGGAGGTGGCCGGCGTGTTTCGGCCGGCGCTGCTTTTGTCAGGCAGTTAAAATAAAGGGCTAATGAGAGACTGGGAGGTTGGGGGTCTTTGTAGGGGAAGGTCACGATGATGACACACTTGGTGGAAGGTCGACAGAGTTTATCGGGGGTTAGAAGTCTTTTCAGCAAGTGAGCTGACAGCTTGGAGGTAGTAGCTGAAGAGCAGGGTCTTTGGAATTTTGTTCTAGGGCAGAGGTTATCATGCCTTATCTGTGAAGGGCCCGAGAGCAAATACTTCAGATTTGAGCACTAAGAGACAAGATCCAGGGTGTTTGAAGTACTTCTATAAGACGGGACAAGACAGGTTTGCATGAAATGTTGTATTGCCGAAATTGTACTGCAGGAGTGGAGTGTGGTCTTCGTGGCACAGTGCTGCTGTGGGGAATAACGGACCCCCTTGGGAGTGGCCACAGTCCCCAACTGTGGCTCAGAGTGGCGCTCCCTGTGGCCACGTCGTGTTGCTCCCTTAATGCTGCTTGAGAAGGAGGTCTGCTGTGTTTCGTCTCGGGAAGTGTATTCTTCTGGTCACATGCTCTCAGGTCAGCCGACAGCACGCCACTCACCGTCACCGAGCACAGCCGTTCCTCAGAAGGTGCTTGTGGACTTCCTCTGGATTCTTCTCTTTTTTTCCCGATTCAAATTCAATTTAATTAACATAAAGGGCCTTACTAGTTTCAGAGGTAGAATTTAGTGAGTCATCAGTCGCTTGTAACACTGGTCGGTGCCCATTCCAAGAGTCTCCTTGCTATATTGGATTTTACACGTGTTGTGACCTTGCAGATTACTCACATTCGGGGTGGTGAGGTGGGACGTGTTAGTTGCAGAGTTACACGGGTTTGGAAATATGTAAATTTTCTTTGCCCTTGCCATGGGGGTCCAAAGAATGCTGGGGGGACTGTAGTTTGAGTTGAGAAAAGACATCCCCTGAGGATTCGCTTGGAACTGGAGATCTTCCTGCTTTCCGTTGTGACAGCGCGGGGCGCAGTGTCTAAAGCCGCTTGCGATTCAGGTGACGTTGTTGCTTCTTGAAGTTTAAGTGCTCTTGGATTAGATGCGTTCCCAGGAAGTCCATTTTATTTCCATAGCTGTTCTTGGTGTTACTCATTTTTATATCCAACGTCTAGTACAATTATTGGCCCAGTGTCTGGTGGATGTGAGCGACATCCCAGAAGCAGTTGTGGAACGAGCGACTCTGCGCGTGCTCTGCTAACGCAGCACTGTCTTCCCGTTCTTCTGTTGCAGGTCAAGAGCGACTACATGTCAGAGGTGGCTGACCGTGTGGACCAGGACATTGCTCTGAAGCTGGGCTGTCTGGAAATCCGGTAAGGTGCTAACTGGGCGTTGAGGGCTTGGCTGCTCTGAGGTGTACTTTAGTTTGGGAAATTACCCAAGTATTTTCCTTTCCCTCATAAAGATTATTCATCAAATACTGAATAAAATTTGAGTAAAAATTGGAGATTTTAAATTAGGTTTGTCAGTGTAACTTTTAGAAATCTTAGGATCTTTTAAAATGGTATTTCATTGCATTTAAAGCTGGAATGATTGATGAGCGTGCACATGTGTGAGCAGGTCTGAAAGCGCTCCTCGGTAGTCCCCTGGGGGTCATGGCAGTGACCTGTGTCACTGGGGTCCCAGGTGCTAGCCACGCACCACAGGTGGGGACCAAGGAGTTAAACGCGCTAGTGCACACCATTTAAATGGAAGCATAAATAGCCACATACAGCTAGTGGCTGCCGTGTTGCAGGGTTATGGGAAATGGAAATCTGAGAATATCGTTCTTAATTCTGTTACTATTTGTCACCATGTGTCATATGTTATCTTCTATGCTAGCATTTTAATTTTGAATAGAAGAGTATTTTACCTTTTTCAGGTGTGATTTCAATTAAAATTTACTCTGGGCTCCAGTTTAAGATGAGTTGGTTAAGCTAGCCACAGTTTGATTATGTATGCTCGGAACAGTTAGAATTTCCCCCCAAGGTCACAGTTTTTTATACTGCACGAGGCTGTTACATGCCCGACCCTACAAAGACCCGAGGGCAGTCAGGGTGTCATTCTCAACTCATTAAAATTCACGTCCAGCCTTACTTCTGTTTCCCAGTAACGGAGGTCATCCCTCGCTGGTCTCTTCTGTCCCTGGCCTGCCCCTGAGCCCTCTCAGCTCTCGGCAGAAAGCGTCCTTGGCCGCCCTTTCTGCCTCCAGACAGTGCTGCGCGGGCTTATCTGGAGGTGGGGTCAGAAAGCAGGAGGTGTTGGGCGAGAGGCACGGGGACCACCCTGGGTTCTCGGTACCTTTCCTGCTCCTTCCCGCACGGGCCTCCCGTGCTGTGTGTATCCCTCTCTGTCCCATGCAGTGTCCCTGACTTCACTGTGAAGTGAAGGGCTGCAGGAGAAGCCGGACGGTGCAGCCTCCCCCTGCAGGCCCCTCCTTCACGCCCCCGTCCCCGCGTGGGGAGAAAGTAAGAAAACCAAACTGAGAGACCCATCGGGGGCCCTCTGTAGTTTTTCATCTAAATCTACTACTTGCATTTTGAGTAGACCAAAGAAAAAGCCAAACAAATTTAAAAAGCAAAGCCAGTATTTATAGTATTAGAGACAGGTTTGAAACGGAGTCTGGTCCTCCTGTTACGTGACTTGAGACGACGTGTCCTACCTGTGTGTCCCAAAGCAGCTCCAGCCGGAGGTGTCCTTCTGCCAGGTACCGTGTGTGTGCAGAGAGAATCCGGCACACGCGTGGCAGGTTCTGTAGAGAGAGGAGCTGGCTCCCGCGGGGCCCGACTTGGCTTGACTGGGTCGTGTGGAGTGCGGGGGAAGGCTAGACGACGTACATTCAGAGGGGTGGACAGCGCTGCCTGGGCCGGAGCCTGCCTCCTCCCTGCACAGCCTGTCCTAATGATTCTGTCACACGTCCGTGCACTTGCCCTTGGTGACAGGTGGCCCTGCAGGAGTCAGTGTACTTGCTGCTCGCCTGTTCCCACGGCCATCCTGCTCGTGCAGGCTCCCACCGAGAGACTAGCACAGCGGCCAGCAGTCGTAGCTAAGCTCCTTACACCTGGAGTCTGTCTTGTCTTCACAGAGCCACACCTGATTCACACTCAGGGAGAAAGCAAGTTCGTCCAGTAGGACGGAGCCTGTGTTCACTGCTCTCTGCCTCCCAGGGGCTTGGGAGTCACCGCTTGGGGTCGGGTTCGTGTGCATTACAGCACAGCAGGGTGTCTGTGGCCGAGCCGCAGCGCCGTGTCCGCTGAGCAGTGCGGACGCCCCTTACACGTGTGTGTGAATGTGTGTCTTCCCTGGTTTTAGGCGCTCGTACTGGGAGATGCGAGGCAACGCGCTGGAGAAGAAGTCCAACTACGAAGTGTTGGAGTAAGTACCCCCCGCCCCAGCCGCACCGCGTGCCAAGCAGTAGGCCCGCCTTCAGGCCGTGGGTGTTAGTTTGCCTAAAGTTAAATCCCAAACCCAAAACGCTGCCATTTCTAGAACAGTCGCATCTGGATGAAGGAAAGTTTTTATAAGCAAAGGGTTCCAACGACAGTAACCGCGCGTGCAGACCTTTTCCCTTGTTGGCGAGCGCCTTTGGGCTGATCGTGTGGCGTCAGCACGGACTGCCGTCTCCAGCTTCAGTCGTGTCGGGAGGAGGTCTCTTCCAGTTCGCATCGGATGCAGAACTGCCGAGTCAGTTCCTCCTCACATTCCCTGTCCACGGTGCTGTAGGGTTTCCACGGGTGGAGATAAGTGAATCACTTGTTGCTTATGGAACAGGATGTTTAGAAAAACAAAATTTTTTGGATCATGGAATTGGTTTGTGTATTAGAGTTTGCCATCAGGTTGTCTTATCAGCGCATATCAGCATGCTGGAGCTTATGTCTGGGGAGGCGGGAGTTCCATACTGCATCGTTTTGATGATTCATGCAGCAAAAGAGAGTTGATCTTTAAGTCCCAGCAAAGGTCCGCTGTAGTCTCCTTAGGAATAGTGGCACATCTGGCCAACGCCTACCTTTTCTGGCTGTACTATTACTGAACTCCTGGTGGGTTTGGGAGGTGTAAAGTAAACGGGAAATAAAGTAAAAGGTCCCCATCACCACTCTGCTGTTGGAGCAGCTTTGGCTGCAGATCGCACCGGAGTCACGTTCCGTGGAACGAGTCCTGCCCTTCAGAGGATGGTGTCAAAGTCGGAAAGCCACGAACCTCCGAGACAGAAACCGCCAGCACTCACTGGGGCATAGATTCTCTTCACAACTGTCGCTTTCGTCACCTGCCGGACTCGGTGCTCGGACGCGTGTCATCGGCATGGAGGAGATCGTTAAAGATCTTATCTCGGGTGACGCTGGGCTTGTCCTCAGTTCAAATGGAGGCTCAGGATAACAGGAGTTTTACCTGTTTGGTTATTTGGTCAATTATCTGTTCCTTTGTCCATTGGTTTCTTTACTCATTAGTTCACTTAATGGACGTTACTGAGCGTGTGCCCAGCCGCTGGCAGCCGAGTGCTGGGCATTCAGATATTAATAATCCAAAACGCTCACCCTCAGGAAGCTTCCAGCGAGCAGGGAGACTCAGCTGGGTGAGCAGGGCTGTAGAACAGTGTGCCCAGGGGCTGAAGTAGAGGAGCCTGGGGGGCGGGGGCTGTCGGGAGCACGGTTCTTGATGTTCGAGGTGATTTCACGGGGGGATGAGGTCTCCCCAAGTCTCGAAGAAAGCATGTGGGCAGGTGGGGGGAGCTACCGGGGAAGAGGGATGAGACTTTGAAGGCACAGAGACACGGAAGTTCAGGTAGCAGCTAACAAACCGTCCATGCATTGTGAAGGCCATGTCAGCAACAGCCCACTGCTCTCCAGGAGCCTCTGGTCCTTGGCCGTGGCTGACTCCTCGGCCATCCGCAACAGGACAGTGGTGTGAGGAGCTGGGGGCTGTGGGCCGGCTGGCTGCTGAGACTTGGGTTCTGTCCTGTGCCACCAGGGATTCCACTCACAGGAAGAGTTTCTGTTAGACGGGGAGCCGGAGAAGTTGTTGGAGCCTGTTGATTTTCAGTTCTGAGGGAACGTGCATGTTTTTGCAATGAAAAGGAAGGAGAAATGTGGATTTATTTTATGTTTTAAAATCGCTTATACCAGTAGCATTAAAATCTTCCCTGGTCCCCCGTGCCTGGTTTCTAATGTCGTTCATCAGTGAAAGGAACCAGGGCTCCTTTGAAAAATGCCTGATGGCTGGGGGTGGGGGGGAAGGGGGTACAGGAGGGGCCTGTGCATCTTGGTGCCAGAAGGGAGGAAGTGCTCGGTCAGCGTGGGGCGAGAGCACCTGAAGTGCCTAAAGCTGGAATCATTTGAGCTACAAAGTGAGCGAGTAGTTTTAGATTAGAACCCGGAGCGTAGAGCAGATACCCGGAGGCCCTCCTCGTACACATGAGCGAACACGTGAGAAGTGACAGATCTCCCCTACAGAAGAATTCAAAGTAATTTATGTAGATGTGACCATGAAGGGGGCAGAGCTTAAAATCCCACCTTAAAGGATGGGCTGTACTTGGAGACCTGTACAGGACGGCGTTGGGGGTGGGAGTTAGCAGGCAGTGAAGAAACCCGGCCGACACCACCTGAGCTAGACGAGCAAGGTTGGCCTCAAGCAGTGACAGGCCACACATGGCCACTTCACCTCTGGTGGCTTCCTCTTCTGTACCCGTAACCCCAGTCTCATCATGTGGAAGCACAGATAATTCCTAGTCGAGGGACATTATTCAAAATACCACCTTCAAACTGTCAAGATGGTCCAAAACCAGGAAAACTTGAGAAGCTGATGGAGCCAAGAAGAGCCTGTGGAGCCTGATGACGAATTTGGATTCTGAACCAAAAATGATGTAGAAAAAGTAACGAAATTTGAATGAAATACAGACTGTTTCTAATAACAAGTCAGTGTTGTGGTAGGAATTGTGGCTGATGTGCCATGCGTGATAGGGACTGGGAGCGGGAGCGGACCTGGGCGTGGGGCACCCGTGGGCCTCTCTACTATGTTTCCACATCTCTGGACAGCTGAGACTAGGCTACAATAGTCTGTCTCCATTTAAAGAGAAATGATCTGGGAATGGAGATGAACAGCCAGTGGGGAGACAGGGGTGACAATCTCGAGGGTTCCAGCCCCGTGGTGGGCTGTTCCGTGAAGTCTGGGAAAGACCTGGGTGATACGTCACCTGGCAGTTAGCGATAGGACGCCAGAACATCTGTTGGCGTCCTTTGGGTCACCGTGAAAGCCTGTCCTGTTGCCGTGAACTGTATCCTGCCCTGTCCCTGCAAGGCCACAGCAGGAGCTATGGTGTCACGGGGTGGAAGGAGCCAGGCGTGCGGTAGATACTATAAAGGGACACAGAGCCAGAGGACAGCAGGGGCCCAAATGAAACCCTCATGTGCCACGCACTGACGTGTTTGTGGCAGCAGGGCAGAAGCAGGGATCCTTCGGGGTGGGGGTGGGGGGTTGTTTGGAGAGAGGAGTTTTCAGGTTAAGCTGTTTGCAACAAGGGGCCCCAGCTGGCTCAGTCGCTACAGCTGCTGCTGTCGATCTCTGGGTCGTGAGTTGGAGCCCCACGCTGGGTGTGGAATCTACTTAAAAACATTAATACATTTAATTAAAAAAGAAAAGATCTGTTTGAAGTGAAAGACAAGGATTGCATCAGAATTGGT
Source organism: Mustela nigripes (assembly GCF_022355385.1). Lineage (NCBI taxonomy): Eukaryota > Metazoa > Chordata > Mammalia > Carnivora > Mustelidae > Mustela > Mustela nigripes. The sequence goes on along the minus strand of NC_081559.1, from coordinate 194,845,810 downwards.
GTAAAATTGGCTTATTTCTAGGGAATACAGAAATTGAGGCGATGGGCTAGGAGGTGGGGGGCAGAGGACAGACCCAGGCACTCATGGGTGGGGGTCAGTGAAGTGGAGAATATAGGGGTTACTGTGCACGGGGGGGCCGTATTATGGGAGAAATGGGTGCAGGGTGGTGCCATCGCGCCCTCTCGGGGGGTGTGGGGGGCAGGCTGAGTTACGTGCAGTCTGGAGGTTGTGTGTTCTCGTACAGGTGTGCTGTGTAAGTCAGGCAGACAAGCGAGAGAAGGAAAAGAAGTGGGTTTAAGAGGCTCACGGTCCGGGGTCGACCCTGGGTCTGTGCTGGGTCGACCTGCCCGTTCTCCATCCCCCCCACCCCCCGGCAGGGCTTCCGTGTAGCCGCGGATGTTGTGTGCCTATCCTCTCGCCCAGAGTGTCTGGTGTGGGTCCTTCCTCCACTGTGTCCCATTCCCAGTGTGTGCTTCCAGGGCCACAGAGTGAGGGCGGTGCCCATGCCTGCCTCGGTGTGCGGGGTCAGGGAAGCGACCACATCGAGAGCCGGACGCAGTGCGGGCCCTGATGGGCCTCCGCCCTCGTTCCCCTTGTGATCGGGTCCAGAGGAGCGCTTGTCCCTCGCACTGAAAACCAAACTGTGTAGCGTTACTTCGCAGTGTTCGCAAGAGAAAAGCATATAAAGGAATGTCAGAGTTCACCTGTTAACTCAATCTTGAGCCTTTTCAGTCATTTTCATTCGTTTACAAGGTAGTAATACATTCTAGCTGAGAAAACTGGGACAGACTCGTCCGGTAAGACGGACTCCCATGGGCCTGTGCTCACCGCCGTCAGCCGCACTGTCCGCAGACGCAGCCCTGCGGTCCTCCCTCGTTCCAAGTGTGCGCACGCGGCGGGGCCGCGCCGGGCTCGGCGGGACCTCGTGTCTGTGAGCCTGCAGCCCGCCGCCTCCCATCGGCCTGGTTCGGGGAGCCGTTGGCGCTGAGCGAGCGCGTGGCCGCCGTCAGGTCGGGGGGTGTGCTGCATGCCACCAGTCCGCGCGGGGACGCTCTGGCCTGTGACAGCACGAGGTGGCGTCACCATGTTTCCTTGTGCGTTCTTGCCTGGTGACCAATTAGTGGCAGCTTGTTTTGTTTGCTTTCCCTTGATTACTGTTGATATTGAAGACCTGCCCGTATGTGGGCTGCCATACAGATTCCTTTTTTAAATTTGGCTGTATTTTTTTAAAGTTTTTACACCTATTTATGTTTTTCCTTATTAATATTAAGAGGTTTTTGTCATATTAACTATGTTTGTCGTATTTGTTCTGTATGTTCTTCCCAATTGGTCTTTGTCCGCTGTGATTATACGGCCCATCATCACCTAGGACTTGTTCTTTCTTTCATGTCATTTTTTTTTTTTTTTTAATGTAGTAAGATCTGCCAGTTATTTTCATTTTAGTTAAGAGTTTCAAGACCTGGGGCGCCTGGGTGGCTCAGTGGGTTAAAGCCTCTGCCTTCAGCTCAGGTCATGATCCCAGGGTCCTGGGATCGAGCCCCACATCGGGCTCTCTGCTCAGCAAGGAGCCTGCTTTCTCCTTTCTCTCTCTGCCTGCCTTTCTGCCTACTTGTGATCTCTGTCTGTCAAATAAATAAATAAAATCTTCAAAAAAAAATAAATAAAAAAGAGTTTCAAGACTTGTTTGTTCTCAAACTTTTGTGGAGTTATTTCTATTTTTTCATCTCCAAAGATGCAGATATTTCTTCAAAGGTTTTCTTGGTAGTGGTGGTCTATGCTAACAGCTTCTTTGGCTTTTGTGGAGACCGTCTTAATGGGCTGGTGTAAGACCATTTCCCTCCAGTAACGGACTATAAAAACATTCAGACGCAGAGAACGTTGAGAGATCCGTGTCGTGAGCGTACGTGTACCTGCCTGCCCCCTGAACTCTTCGGGGAACATTCTGCCGTGTTCGCTTCCGCGACCGGAATACACTTTCTCTTCAGGCTGGTTAACGTCTGCCTTTCGTGGTACTTTGTCTCTTGACATGTCATTAAGTGAGAAGGTGTGTGTCTCCCTCTGTGAGAGTGGCTGGACCCATTCCCTCCTGTGGGTCAGTTCGTGTTTGCTCTGTATTTGGGTTTTTTTTCCCTAGAAACACAAAGAGTTTTTATCTTCTTGGTTACTTGAACCTCATGTCATTATTCAGTTACCCTCAGGCTGCCTAACCACACACACTTCCTTGTTTTGGGGGCACTTCTCGTCCCGAAGTTCACTCTGCCTTCTGGAGGTTAGCACTGACCCGGCTTTCATTTTCTCTGCTTGTATTACTTCTTCTGTTCTTTCCTTGTTACTTTTCTTCTGTTAATTCCCAATTTATTACATCCTTAAACTTTTACACGTGTCTCTTACAAGCATCATAGAGCCGGATTCCACAAATCCAGAACGTGTTTCTTCTAAATGGTAGATTTAATACATTTGTATTTATTAGGATAAACAATATATTTGGACTGACTTATGTTGTCTTTATTTTTGTTGTCATTTTTTTTTCCCAAAAACTTTGTTTTTGGGGGGAGGGGATGTCTGTGTGTGTGTGTGTGTGTGTGGATTTTTTTCTTTTTTCTCTTCTACTGTTTATTTCTTAGTGGGTTTTCTTATTCTAAATCTTCTTGTCTCATGATTTGGAAATTTATAAACTATTTCTGTTCTTTTACTAGTTACACTTCCATTTGAACCTTCTGTATTAACTTAACCAGTTTAGATCTTAACGTTCTCTTCCCCTCTCTTCTGGACACCCTCTCCGTACGTCCTGCTGGCTCGCACGCCATTCCGCCGTGTGCTGGTTCTGTTTATTTCAGCCCCGCGTGTTAGATGTTGTTATCGTAACCTCACGCAGACACGGTCGATTCGGCAGCACAGACACCGCTTCACCTCTTGCGCATCGCTGTGTCTGCCTCAGACCACCCTTCCCCCTCCTTTGCCTTCAGACGCTGTACTTGCTCCACGCTCGAGAGATTGCCTTCGGTACGGCTGCTGACCGATGCGCGGCTGCTTCTCTGCGGTCACTCTGTCCCTTTAGACCGCTGCGTTGCTCTTCCTGTCTCGCTCGTTCCTCCTGCTTGCATTTTGTTCATGACCCAGCTTGGATCCGTGTATTTCATCTGGAAAGTGTATGTGCCGTCGGCCCTGGAATTGTCAGCACTTGGACCTCTGTGGCTCTTACTCTGGTTCGTATTTTCCATCCGTTTCTCCCTGTGATGGTGTCTGTGTCGTTCTCTAGATTTGCCCTCTGAGCCCTTCATTCCCTCCTGAGTAGTCTCCGTCCTACCTCATAGCTCATGTTTCATTTCACCATTGATACTTTTCGATTCCAAGTTCATTTCTGGGGATGCAATCTGTTCTTCCCAATAGCCTTTTGTTGCGTGCTTGTGTGTGTGATGTGCCAGGAGTGTGTCCGTTGGCTCCTCCTCTGACCCACACAAGCCTCCAGGTGGCTTGAGTCAGAGCTGGTGGACCGAGCTTGGGCAAGCAGGGCTCCCCAGGGACTTCGTGGAGAGCCGCGGTGAATGGCACAGCTGCAGCTTCTGTCGGGTCCAGGCCCATCCCCCCATACACGCCTTCAGACGGTGTCCCGTCCAGAACCCAAGAGCGGGTGCCTGGGGCCGGGGGTCCCAAGGCTCCTGACCCCCAGCGCTCGGCGTGGGCCAGGACAGGCACACAGGTCTGCCTGCTTATCTCCATGCTGCGTGAACAGTCTCGTCTCTCAGCCTGCCTTCTGGTATCAGCTTCCCTTTCTCTTACGGTATATTATTTAGGAATTCTTTTGTTTGTACCTTTGGTGGTAAAGTTCAGATTCTGACATCTTGAAAGGGAGCTTTACTGCATGAACAATTCTTGACTCATCATGGTAGTTTCTCAGTACTTTAAAAATTCGTGGAGGGGCACCTGGGTGGCTCAGTGGGTTAAAGCCTCTGCCTTCGGCTCAGGTCATGATCCCAGGGTCCTGGGATCGAGCCCCGCATCGGGCTCTCTGCTCAGCGGGGAGCCTGCTTCCTCCTCTCTCTCTCTCTGCCTACTTGTGATCTCTGCCGGTCAAATAAATAAATAAAATCTTAAAAAAAAAAAAAATTCGTGGAGCTGTTCCTTCGGTTCTGCCTTTGCACACCGCTGTTGGAAAGGCTGGTGCCAGGGCTTTACACCTGTGCCCACTGAGTGGGTCACCCGGCTGAGCGGACTCCGGGCCTCCTGCCCCAGGGACCTGGCAGCCCGGTCCTCCAGGGCCTCAGCATTTCTCTTTGCTACTGAGCGTTGCTAGTGACTTGGGGCCACTTAGAAAGGTATATATTTTCTGGTAAAGAAAAGAATTCTACACAAATCCAGAGTATCGTGTGTTTCCTATTAGTTTATTTTAGGCTTCTCTTTTCCCTGACAGTCAGGAGAAAAATTGTGAAATAGTCCGCAGGATTGCCTAGTTTTTGTCAGAAAACTTAAAGACAGTCTTGGTTATTTATAGCCTAATGAGGGATGCCCCTTCGACTTTACTGTTTCTGAATAACTCTTTTGAGTCACACTGGAGATAACTGGGCCGCTTCTACGAACAGGGAAAGCACTGTGGAGGGACTTCTGTAGTTTTTCTTTAAACTAAAGAGCTAATCTGTCCATGTCTTTCACCGTCCGTAGAACCAGTGTGCCTTCTCTGTAGGCAAAGGGGAGACGTGTGGCGAAGACGCCCCAGCCCCGGCCCCAGAGCGCGGCCTCCCGAGGGTGCGCGCCTCCAGGAGCAGAGTGGCAGGCCGGTGGGTGAGACTCTGCGTGCACCTTTGTGAGCAGAGGCCGGGCAGGGGAGGAAGGCACCTGCCGCAGGAGTCCGCTCAGAGGTTTTAGGAAAAATGTTTCATACTCAAGCTAACAACTGCATCGTGACAAAGACAGATTAACCAAAAGAAGCTGTGAACCCGTTGAAGGAAGAATTTTATATTCTGCTGATTCTTGTTTAAACCACTGACTTGTGTTGTGAAGTTACATGAGTTACTTCACCTTCCAGTTCTGCTCATTTCCTTGTTACGTGGTTTGCTCTTTAAAGAAATGTGTTTTTCATCATCTTTGCATGTGATGCAGTCCTCTGTAGTTGTTTGTGTGCTCGTGTCCGTTTTCCGCTGCGACGGTCCACGGCGCGGACCAGGGCCTCCCGCTGTTCCCATCGCCGAGCCGCGTCTGACGTTCATGTGGTGTTACAGCAGTAGGTATTTCTTGAAGAAAAAAAAAATGCATGATTTAAAATGATCTGAGGTTAGTTACATTGTCTTCTAGTCGCAGTCTAGCGCTTTCTGTAGTTACCTGCCATACATAAAGAAGGTGCTGATGGCTTTGGCCTGAATCGGCAGTAGCTTAACTGTTAGATCAAAGGTCATGCCTCTTCCATACAGGACAGGCCCTCGCGGGCCCTGTTCTTCTCTTGCCCCGCCCTCCTTGCGTCCGTAGCATGGCCCCCTTCCTCCCGTGGCCTACGGTGGCTGGTGGACCTTCCAGCCTCCCAGAGGAGGAGGAAGTGGGCGCCCTCTCTCTCTCTCCCCTCCCCGCAAGGACACAGCTGTGTACATAGTATTTCCCTTCGAGGGACATGGCCGAGTCGTAGTCACGTGGTCACGGCTGGCTACAGGAGAGGACCGCAGGGCTATGCCAGGCCAGAAGACAGCTTCTTACTACCCAGGAGGGCAGAGAGCCTGCCATTCGGAAATGGACAGCAGTCTGTACTGTGGTTAGAGAACTTCCATATTTATCAGTTTTTAAGAGGCTTAAGGCATTTTAGAGGCTAATATCTCAGTGGTATTTTTATGTTAAAGATACTCAGGGTTTGGGGTAAGGGTGAGAAGGGGATGCTGTATGAAATGCAGATTTTAGTTGTGTTTTCACATCAGTTTTGGTTGCTCTTTGGCCTGAGCTTTAAATCTTTGAGGAATTATGTCCGCAGAGTATTAGTCACCCAGAGCCAGCAGACAAGATCAGGGTCTTCTCAGAAGTGGTGCCAAAGGGGAAATAAATTCATCTCTGACTTGAGAATCGACTTACTGTGAAGCTTCCAACACACTCCGGTCTCCCAGCCTGCTGTGTTGGGGCCTGTGGACTTGGGTGCACGTGTGCGGGGCAGGGCTGCAGGCTAGGAGTCTGCAGGCAGCAGCCAGGGCACTCCGGAACGTTCGTCCTCTGTATGGTAGAGCCTGGGTGTCAGGGAGAGGCTGCAGGGGGCAAGCAGTGCCGCCTGCGGGGGGGCAGGAGTGTGTCTCCTTACTGGGACGGCTGTCCGTGGGGGACGGGCTGCGGAGGGGCAAGGCCTGGGAGCGGGGGGGGGGGGGGGGGTCAGCCTGGAGCCTGTGGGGCAGAGCTTGGAGCTTAACGCTGTCATCATCGGTCAGCAGTGGTTCAGATAGTTCCTGGGAAGGACAGAGGTAAAGTAACCGCTAATTAAGAGGACTCTGGTTACCGTTGATCACAGCGATCATGTCAAGCTTCAGAAACCCCGAGTCTCAACGAGCAGACGTGTGGGTTCCGGAGCCCCGTTGTCTGACAGCACCTCTGGGAGTGGCTGTTGACCCGGTGTCTCCCCTGAGGAAAGGGGGCGTGTGGGGAGTGTCCTGCCCCGTCACCCAGCTTGGGGCCTGGTGTGAGGAGGCAGATGAGGGGCAGCCTTGCTTTCTTTGAAGCTTCACATCAGAATAATTTGAAGTTTAGAGACCAAAGGATAGAAACCCTTTCTGCCAGCCCTGAGAGAAAAGTTGGAAGGGGAGTCCCCAGAAGCTCCCTGCTGTCCAGGGACAGGCAGTCCCGGCTGAAGGCTGCTGGTGTGACTCCCAGCTCCGTCCTGCAAGGTCCGCTACCTGCCGCTGCCACGTGGTCCTGGGCCGCCCTCCTCCCGACTGCGGGGCTCTGTTCCAGAGGTTGGGATGCTGCGTCCTGTGCCCAGTGCGCCGGGTGGGCAGCTGAGCCCAGCGTCCGTCCGTCCTGCTCACCCCTGCGCTCACCGGGGAGCCCTCGGCGCCTGGCCCCGAGCCCTGGAGAGTCAGGGTGCCTGCCGCCCAGTGCAGTGGCCCACTGCGGCGGGAACGTCCTCTTTGCCCCGGCACGCGTGGCGGCTGCTCCCCCATGTGTGGCCGCAGAGCCCCTGACATTTGGCCACCACCACAGGGAGCTAGATTCTTCGATCGAGTGTAGCTGCCTTAAGCACATACAGCTTCCCAGGATCGCTGCAGTGAACAGTATGGCTCTGACCTGATGGTCACGTCCTATTTGTTGTGCGTGGGTGTGCACATCTCCTCGGAGCACGTATGGGAGTCGAGCAGCCTAATGCTTGAGTTTGGGAATTGGGGTTTGGCAGTATTCTAAGAGTTTCACGTAGCTAGTTTCCTGTCCAGTGCGTTTACAGGAACTCGGGATCTACCCCTTGACAATTGTTTGTACAGAATGGGTTACCTTGTAATAAAGGCCGGTGGCTCTGAAACCTCCAGCCAGTATGCACTGTCTGACTCACCTTGCCTCACGTGAGTGCAGAGTCTGGGCTCATACAGGTGAGTTGGACAGCACAGGAAGCTAAAAGCTCTTCTGGTGCACGTCAGAGTACACACCGTCACCCGGTAGCACTGTCACAGAGGGACAGCCTGCCTGTCCCTGCTGGGTGTCCTAGCAGAGGGTGTAAATTTGGTCGTCTCCGTAAAACTGAGCGTGGCGCCCGAGGTGCTGCTCGGGGACCCTCAGTGTCCTCCACCACGAAGCCCAAAGTAGATTGGCTTCCTGATTAAATTAACGGGGATGTGTTCTTGAATTTTTCTGATATTTTGTGTACTTCAGCCTTGTTTTTAGTTTCTCATTTGCCAGCTGTCACATTTTTTTTTAAAGATATTTTAAAAACTTATTAGCGAGAGAGAACAGAGCGAGCAAGAGGAAACACAAGCGGAGGCAGGAGGGGCAGAGAGGGAGAAGCAGACCCCCACTAAGCGGGGGGCCCTCGACGGGGCTGGACCCTTACCTTGAGATCGTGACCTGAACGGAAGGCAGATGCTTACCTGGCTGAGCCACCCAGGTGCCCCAGGTGTCACGTTTAAAAGAGGTCTAACACACAGACAAGTGTTACAATCCGTTGCTCAAAAATAATTGGAAAAGCGAAACTGTAGCATTTGTTGACCTTAGCTTTTTATTCTTTTTCTTAAACGGAGCTGTCTTCATCGTGGAAATAAAAGTAACACCTAGAAATAGGCTTCATTTTCCCGAAGAAGTATGCCCTCTCTCACTTTCCATGAAACATACAACCCTTTGGGTCCATCTGTAATTTCCCCATTTGTGACAGAAACGAGTGTGGTAAATTCTGTGCTTTCCGCTTGGCTCTAAGAGAAGTAGATGCATTACCTGTTTGACTAACGGTGACGCTGTTCTCAGTCAGGAAGAGAACATCCCCTGCCCTGGTCGTCTCCCCATCCAGAGACTGGTGGCCCACTGCCTCCTCGAAATCCCCACCAGGAGGCCGCGCCCACCTGGCTTGCGCCCCCACCTGAAACAAAACGTGCCCCCGGCCTTCCGCTCGCAGTGCACGGGTCCGCGTCCGCTCGCAGTGCACGGGTCCGCTCGCTCACACATGGCCTGGTGTCCGCAGGTCTGATCTCTGCCTTTCTCACTTCCTCTGCTGCCTGCCCTCCCCCCACCGCTTCCCTGGGCATCTGCCCGCCTTCCTCCCTCCTGCTCTCCAGGTTTTATCCTCCCCCAGCCCCACCGCATATTCTGCTCATGGTGGAAAACAGTCTCGCCTCCCTCTGCTCAGACAGTGGGGAGTCCATCACGAGGCCCAGGCTCTCATAGGACAGGAGGGGCCCTGCCCTACGGTATTTCTGGAAGAAAGAGTTGTGGCTTGCGGCAGGATTTAGTGTTCCCGGTTTACAAAGAGAAAACCTTGGCTTTATAGGTGTTTACTGGGAGCCAGATGCATCCTGCGGCCCCGAGAAGACTGCAGCCCAGAGCTCTCCGGGTGGAAAATGCTTTCAGTGCAGACGGTTGCCCAGAAAGGAAAGGAGGGGAGACAGTGCTCAGGAACAATGCCTGAAAGTCCCAGGCTTTTTTCTCCTTTATCCTCATTGTGCTGCTTCCCATAGTGGCTGGCCCCCGAGCCCTTAAAGGCAAAGTCCCTGTCTAGGAGGCAGCCGGAAAGGGCAGACCCTGGGGGAACATTTCTTCCTCTTTCACACCCTTTCACAGTAGGGTTTCACACCTCTTTCACACGGCTTTCACAGTAGATGCTGCTGGTCTGGAAAGGTAAGGAAGGGAAGTTACAAAGCAAAGTGGTTAGAAAAAGAAATGGAAAACCAGGGTTGTATGAATTCACTGGTGGGTAGAACCAGGAAACCGTATGTCCTGGAAGTCGAGAACGAATTTCAGAAGCGTGTCGTGAACATAATAGCAATGAAAAAGAGTGGGAACCGGGACCAATTTTGGATTTAGGGAGCATTGACTAATAGATTATAGAATACGTGGTTGAGATGTTTGGATGTGGGATCAACCGTTCAAACTCCGTGTGATATCTGTGGTTTTGTTTGTAATGCCAGCTAACTTACAGTCGTGGGTAAGGAAGTCATCCCTTTTGCATTTTTAAAAATATTTTCTGTTCAGCTTACAGTTTCCTTATGTGATTCCGAAGAGATACCTGTATTTAGTTTTCTCCTCCTTGATTCTGTTCTGTCCTCCGTGGGTCTCCCCACATTGCCTGGTGGCTGCAGAGGCTTGTTCGATTTTACTAGCACAGGAGGGCCATCTAGTGACCAAAAATCTTGGCACACTCGGGACCAAAGGGAGCAGAAAAGGAAGGAGCTGGTCTTTCCAGTCTGTCTTCTTGGCGGAGTGTTTTGAGGCCCATGATCATAAGGTTCAATCCTGTAGCCTAATCTAAAGAAAATTACTGGAACTTCCAACCTTCCCACACTCAGCTTTCTGACTTTAGGCAAATAATCTAACTTCTTGCTTTTTGCTTCTTATGTGAAACTGAGATGATAAACTTTGGTTTGGTGAATGAATCCCTTAGTCAAAAAAAGATTACTTAAAGAAAATAGTCAACTTTTAGGATTAATTTAAGGAACTTTTTTTAAGCTTCCATGGTTTATTCCACACCTTTTCCTACTCTAGTCCGTCTGCTTTGTCCACAAATATGATGTCACCAAGTTTGAACCCGTGTTGATAAGGCAAAGCTTCAGGCAGTGTCTGCGCAGACACTGCCGTCTGCCAGGAGACCCAGTTGTGGAACGATTTTAAACAGTGGGGGTTAAGTAGGAAAAAGATGTTCTACTAAAAGCAACTTGTATTAATGTTTTCTGTTCATATCTAGAAGATGATCTGTCCCGCCCCTTCCCTGACTGTGCTGGCAGAATGGAGCCTTATTTGACTTCCTTCCTTCCTAAATAACACACAGCAGGAGAAATAACTTACATTGCATTTATGTTCTTGCAACAATGTCATTATATTAATTGATTTGGTGGCGTTATTTGTTAATACGCTTCTTTTTATGTTTCAGAAAAGATGTTGGTTTGAAGCGATTTTTTCCTAGGAGTTTACTGGATTCTGTCAAGGTAATTAGAATTTGCTTTATCACACTCAGATGGCCACGTTATGTAAATACTTCCCTGTGGTGTATGGTTTTCTCTCTTATGTGTAAAAGTTACAATGTAAAAAGGCTGGTGGTTCTTATACTCTGTTAATAGTAAGTAGACTTTCCTGTACACAGCTCTGTCCTACAAAGTCACGGTTTCACTTGCTGTCACGTGTGATGCTCAGCTAAGTACAAGACTAAGAAAGCTGCACACACAGTAGGCCTTGTCACCTACGTCTTTATGGTCTCAGGAATGTTGAGACACTAGGTGAGGTAGTCGTGTGTGTGTCTCTCACGCATGTGAACATGTACGCGCACTGTAAGATCTCTCCCCCCTCGTGAGTAACTCGGTCTGCACCGTGTCCCCTCCCTCCCTGCAGAGGGAGCCGCAGGGGAGGGATGCCCTGGGGCTCTGAGGCAGGGTTTCCCCGCCAATCCAGAGCACATGGGGAGATGTTCATTCGAGTGTGGAGGGAGGGCATAGGCTTCCGTCGGAATAGCGTCCGGCTTGTGGGACCTTTGCCATTTAGGAGCCTCATGGTCTCGGGCCCGTTTCTTATGTCCACAATGAACAAAACTGCATTTTGTAGGGTCGGGGTGACTGTTTGACAGATCAGTGTATGTATGTCACCTATCACGGCATCCGTACCACTGCGGTTTACATGTGAATGGTGGCTCTTAGCGCTCTGTCACAGAGGTGGTGTTCTGTCCTGGAACAGCCGCACAGCAGGCCGTCCGAGCAGGTGGGCGTGAGTGTTGCGAGAGGGCCAGCCTGTCGGTCCGGAAGACCAGCTCTGAGGCCACGCTGCCTCGGTGAAAATTCTGACTTCATCACTGTGAACTGCGTGGTGTTTTTGGCCAAGTTACGTGATTTTACTCTATTTTAGTTTCCACACGTGTAAAGTAGGGATGAAACCAGTTTCTAACCCTTGGGCTTCATACAGGAATGAATGAATTTGTAAACACAAAGTCTGAGAACAACGAACACCAAACTTGCTAAGAGTTACGTGGCGTGAAGAGGAGGAGGACTGAGCAGCTTACCTGCACTGATGAAATGCCAAGTCGAGCGGTTTTTATTGCATTAATCACTTATTTATTTTTAAGATTTTATTTATTTGCAAGAGAGAAAGAGTGCACAAGTCGGGGGAGGGGCAGAGAGAGACGAACAAGCAGAGTCCCTCTGAGCAGGCCGCCCAGCTTTGGGTTCGATCCCAGGACCCTAGAATCATGACCAGAGCCAAAGACAGGCTTCACCGTCTGCGCCCCCAGGCGCCCCTGCATTAGTCATTTCTCCGCAAGAGTATCTTGGTCATCATGCTGCTGCTGCTTGTTCCGTACGGGTTGTCCACTGTGTCCCACTGCCCGTTACTGGGTCCGAGTGTTGGTACAATTTCCCAAACGCAGTCTGTGACACAGGCCATGTGCGCAGGCCTCTGCGTGCTGCTCGTTGGAGCGTCAGGGAGGAGGTGGGAAGGGCCTGCCTTGCTCGCATAGCTTCTCAGCGGTCTAAAAATGTGAAGCAGATCCCAAAGCGTGTGTTTTAAAGTACTCTGCAGATGTGGTGAACAGTCAGGAGGAGCAGAGGAGTACGCTCTTCTGCGATGTTTCAGGCCCCGTTGTCAGTGTTGCTCCTGCTGTTTCATTCCCATCCACGTTTCCTGATCCACTCCCCGGAGGCTGTAGTGAGCCAGTGGGGAACCGGTCGTGCAGGGCCCTCCAAGCAGGTGATCAAGGCCAGGCCCGGCGGCGGCGGGTGGGACAGCAAGTTCACAGACCATTGCCCTGAGTGAGGTGGCCACGGTGGCAGGCAGAGGACAGAGAGCTTTAAGTGAAGTTAGTGAAGTTTGGTGTGGTGGGAGGGGTTGGAGGAGAAATCCAGGATGTTTGGAGGCGAGGCTCCAAACAGTGGCTCCACCATGGTGAGATGGTGCCTTCCAGGGGGCTGTTGGGTGTGGGCTCGCTTCGACCTGGAGAGTCCTGCTGTGGTGCTGAGAAGGTCTAGGCAGACAGCCCTCGAGTGGAAGGGATGCTCTTGGGCCCGAGTCTGCAGTGTGTTAGCAGGCGGGGTGGGGAGGAGGCGGCCACACAGGGGGAAGACACCCTTCTTTAGCAAATCAACATTTCACCTAACAGAAAAGTGTACTAGCCAGTGTGAAATTAAAAAGCAGCAAAGTATGTGAAAATGGCTGTGTTCTGTCAGGACCTGAGCTGCTCTCAGGTGTGAGCCCAAGGCGGCCTCAGTTCCTGCAGTCTCTTGGGATCCCCAACAGATTGCTCTACATTGAAAAAGGGTGCTCATACTCAAAACAGGGGACCCCCACCCAGGGGTCACAGATACCCTGGTGTAGGTGTAGCCCAGGTGATCCTCAGCACCCGGGAAGGTCTGCGAGGGGACGGGCCTGAGCCTCCCCCAACACCCCGTCCCCATGGCTGGCTCCCCCAGACCTGGGCTCCCCCACGCCCTCGCACAGTCTCCTCAGCACCCGCACCGCTGGAGCTCCGTCCTCCTCTCAGGACTCTGCTCAGGGCCTTCATCTTCACCTTCTCAAATCCGGATTCACAGTTACTTCCCTGTCTGCATTTTGTCTTCCGGCCTCCACCCTATTTTAACATCCCGAGGGTCCCTATGACGCCTGCTGTGTTCTCCACCGCGAGCACCGTGTTTGACATGGTGCCTGGCACTCGGTGACGTTTGGTGCACCTCACTCAGATGACCGAGTGGACAGCTTGCAGAGCGACTGGAAGATGAGTCGAGTTAGTGGGGAGCCGTGTAGGAGGGCGCCACGGAAGGAGGTCCTGCTCGGGAGAGCAGCGCCCAGAGTCCCGCACGCTTGTGCTCCGCACCCGCCCCGCATGAGCCCCCTTCCCTGACCAGACTCGTCCCTCCAGGCCCCTTGTGTCCCTCGGATCTGTCCCAGTGGTTGTCCTCGCTGTCCTGCTGCTGCCACTGACTCTGGTGTGAGGGCGGCTCTCATGGTGGACTGTGGGCCTGCTCCCTGTACGGCTGTCAGCTTGAGCTGGCGGCAGCGTGGAGAACACGCTGGAAGCAGGCAGGGCTGGGGCGGCTGGGGACGGGCAGTGATTGGGCCTGGGCACCGGGGCTTCCGCTAGAGCAGAACGGGAGGTGCCAACCGTGGGGAACTCAAGCGAGCTTGCCCTGAACTGAGTAAAGAGCAGCAGCGTTCTGAGTTCAGGCGCTGCTGATTTTGTGGCAAGCGGGAGACCAGTGTTTAGATACAGATTCATCGAGTGGTTCTCACCGAAGCACAGCAGAACTCACTTCCCACCTGCTTTCTCATGTACTTTTGTAAAACATGTTTGGTTTCTTAAATAGCTTAATCAGTCTTAAAAGTTGTGTCACCAGAAAATGAAAGTGGTAACTATGTGAGGTGGTGGACGGCCTCTAGACTTGCTGGGGTGCTCATTTCACAGTATGTGCAAATACTGAATCGCTGTGTTACGGACCTGAAACTGATACAATGCTACACTTAAAACACACTTTGCATGCATTGTAGGGGCGGGTGGATGAAAGAATTTAACTACTATTTTCCCACCTATTATTCTTTTATTGCAAGTTTTCTTTAACATTATGTTATATAAACTTTACTTCTGGGAAGCTCTGCAGGTTCAGTGTTGCGAGCAGCATCTGATACGTATTGGGCGACTACTGTAAGATTACTTTGTTGTTCATGGTGGCTATGTAGCAATTTCTGATGACCAAGCCAGTGACACTGTTCCACTCTGGAGAAACATCACATTCTGGGTCAGTTTCTTTGTAGGGATGGGTTTCAAATTGAACAGCCTTCACAGGTAGACACCTTGTGTCCTAAATCCAGGCAAACATAGTGAGACCTGAAACTATGAATCAGGACAGAAAGTGATACGGAATAGTCTCGCTTGCTCTAGCCGGTCCTAGAAGTGTCCTGAGTCACGTCAGCAGAGTCTAGGACGTTAGATCTTGTGGGGTCGTTTATTCGCTGAGACTGTGGGAAAGAAACGGTTCTGGCCTCAAGAGCCTTCTCAGAAAAACAGAGCTGGGGCTCCTCTCAGACAGCAGGGTTTTCTGGACACCGGAGGTTTAGGCAACGTGGAAGTCCAGGCCGTGGGAAAGTGTGGGTCCTCCCTTCTGAGCAGGGGCCGTGGTAGTTGCTGGGAGCCAGGGTCGTTTCTGTGAGCACAGGAAACTAGTCCTGAGCGGATCCTGGGGCCGCTGTCCTCCCCGAGACCTCTGGTTCTTAGCGCAGGGCCGGGCCCGCATGCCCGGGTGGCACACAGGAGCAGCCCGCAGAGGCTGGCGTGTGTCCGCAGGGTTGGCGGCGTGGAACGCGTGTGGGATTTGCTCACACCCTCCATGCTAACCGTCATTCAGAGTTGCTGCTTTCAGTGCTGTCCCCGCAACTCTGAAGTTCCCAGAGATTCCCAGCACGTCAGTGCTGAGTGCAGGGGATGGAGCAGCAGTGGGGCTGGCCACGCGCTCTGCTGTCCCTTGACCCTCAGGACGCAGCCTTGCGAGCGGGTGGGAAAGGTCAGAAGGCAAGAGTCCTGTGCACAGAGAGCACCGAGGGCGTGAAGCCTGACGTGGGGGGAGGGAGGGGCAGCAGGGCCTGGCCTTGTGTTGCCACCCTGCGCCCCACATGGTCCTGCTGCTGGCCGCTGGTGGAGGGACAGGACACTCGGGGGGAAGCAGGATGGGGCGCAGTCGTGTCACGAGATCAGCGAGACAGTGGGCAACCACGGGGACTAGAAGGTACCACGTTTTATTTTGACACACGTGTCCATACTCACCTGTCACATGCAAGTTTATTTTTTTTATAACCGGCTTTGTAATGTTAAAAAAAAAAAAAAAAAAGACTGGAAAACAGGTGGTCTGCGCACCACCGGCATTGGCTTTGCCGTACTAACAACCAAGCCCCTGTGAGGCTCGTGAGCACGCCTGGCCCCTCCCTCATAATTTCGCCATCTCTCGCCGTCTCTCTTCCGCCAGAACTTGTGGCTGCAGTTCTCGGTGCTGCACGGAAGGGGATGGGCAGTGGGACCGGACAGTGTCCTTCCTTTGTTCTCAACCTGCCCATCCATCCCTTGAAGATACCTCTTAGGCACCCAGTGTATGCCGCCGGGCTCCTGCCCTAACCGGGCCTCACTGACATAGCAGGGTGACCGCAGGGCCTGCCCAGAGCCCTGTCCTTGGGCTTGTACCCCTGAAGTCCCAGTCACTCGGCCAGCTTCAGCCCCCAGCTGACGGCCTCTGGGAGGGGGAGTGACGTTCACATCTGGACCGCAGACCCTGGCGCCAGGCTGCTTGGGCTTCAATCCTGTCTCTGCCGTGCAGCTCTGAGATTTGGGGTCTCGGTCGTCTCTGTGCCTCCGTTTCATCATTTGTAAGCCGGGGGGATAGAACTTCTCTGTGAGGCTGCTGCAGAAGCGGAGGGCGTCTGGAGACGAGAGAGCAGCCGTGCCCTCCCTGAGCCTCCCGCAGTGCCCCATGATGACACAGCCCCTGACTTGGCCGCAACTCTCGGGGGCTGGACCTTCTTGGCCACCGTGCCCTTTATCCTGGCCCCTGTGGCCCTGAGGCAGCCCAGGCCCAGTTCTGACCCAGCGAGATGATTCCATCTGCTGAGCTTCCAGGGGCTGGAGCTGCAGGGTGAGGCAATCCAGCTCGTGTTTTAGAAAGAGCGGCTGGCCACAGTGTGTCCAGAAAGTCGATGGTAGTCTGGGGGGCTGTCGCAGAGGTTCGCACCAGAGTGGGGTGGCGTGGTGGAAGGCATTAGGGAACACCCTGTGCTTCTTGTGGAAGCGCTTGCAGCACGTGGGGGTATAGCGGGGTTGAGCGGGTAGGGAAGAGGGGGGTCAGGACTGCCACCTGGCTTCTTCAGCATCTGGGAGGTCAGCCGAGATCGGGGCGCTGAGCCTGGAGGGTGATCCCAGGTTCTCTTCGTGGCCTGTCAGCTCTGGGATGTGTGGTAGGTCCTGTAGAACCCTCAGGTGGGCGGCTGGGGCTGGCGGGGGGGATGTCTGACACTCTGGACACGCCTTCAACTGCTCGGCTTTAAGGAGAGAACTCTGTCTCTCCCACTTGGGAGAGAAACCTCTTCCGGGTGACACATTTTGAACACATTTCGAACAGTGAGCAGGTGTGAGCGTGGAGTGTTGTCCGCTGTTTCTAAACAGGTGACTGGTTGGGAATCGGCTACAAGGCAGAGAACTGGCTTCGTTTCTGGACCTCTTTGACCGGGTTAGTCACCGCGCATCATTACCCATCTGCTCTGAGTGAACGTTCTTAGAGGTGCGAGTGGCCACATCAACTTTTTATCAATGTTAATAAAAGCGATCTGTCGCTGTGTTCTGCTCCCCATGCTCCTTGGGCAGCCGTTCTTTGCAGCTGCTGCCATATTCTAGGCTATGGTGTCCTGCTCTTGTAGGAAGAGTTGGGGGCCTTCCGGGGCTTTCTCTGCTCTGGTTTTCTCCTTCAGTGGACGCGTGAGCACGTGGCAGCACTATGTCCTGTCTCAGGCCATCGAACTCAGAGCAGTCAGAGCTGTCTTCCCACTGACATGCTAGTGAGCAATGTGCCATTGCTTTAAGGGACAGAACAGGTTTTACTTCCGTGTTGTCTGTTTCAGCGTCGTTAGGCTGGAGTTGTGCTCTCGCTCGGGTCTCCGCGGCCGGTCCCCGCGCTCCTGGCGGCAGCTGGACATCCCAGGCCACGGGTGTTTGCAGAGCCCGGAGTCCAAACAGCTGTTACGTGCCGTCCCAGCCTGTGATACGAGCGGCTTCTTCCGCCCCTTGACTCGTGGCCAGTGCTTAGATGGGCATTCCCCAAATATGTTTCCCAGACTTTTTGTTCGGAGCCTCCAAGGCTAACTGCTCATTTTCTGTGTGAAGGTCCGCTCTCGAAGCCTTGCTGACCTTGAGCCCATTTCCCTTACCTTCAGTTTTGACCGTGCGGTCTACAGCTGTCCTTAGTCCTCGGCAGAAGGCCTGCAGTCCCCCCACTGTCCTGCCGGCCCGGCTGCGGTGTTCCCTTCCTTCCCTCCTCCGCTTGGTTGGAGGGAGTCGTCTGTGACCCCTTCAGCTGTGGCCCTGCCCTCTCCTGGGCTCCAGAGCTGTGTCCAGCTGTCTGCCTGAGCGTTCGGGTCCAAAGACGTAAGGGTTGCACCCACGTCCAGAATTGGTGTGACTCTGTTTTCACCAAGCTTGTCCCTTCTGTTTGCCCTCCGTTCCGTCCAGAAACCTCGTCCCTCGTCCTGCCCAGGTGCCTGTTTGCCTGCCGTCCGCATACAGTCATCCGAGTGACTGTCATCCCACAGCTCTGAGTCTGTGCTGCTGGTGTTTCTTGGGTGGTCTATTCTAGGAACGTGGCTGGTCTTTTTGCTTCTCATAGCCTCCTCCACACCCGCTGGGCAAGAGCAGCGCAAGCCTTTAGAATGGAAGTTCACGTGCCATAGGTCATGTTGCCACACCTGCTCCCTCGGCTCTTAAACCTGGTCCTCTGCCTGCCCCCGCCTCTTGCACTGTGGTCTTCATCCCACTGACTGCTGGCCGCCGGCTCCCCATCCTGGTCTTTGGCTACAGC
The DNA here is from genome assembly GCF_022355385.1 of Mustela nigripes. Taxonomy (NCBI): domain Eukaryota; kingdom Metazoa; phylum Chordata; class Mammalia; order Carnivora; family Mustelidae; genus Mustela; species Mustela nigripes. Next base: position 194,827,637 of record NC_081559.1, on the reverse strand, counting down.
GCCCAGCTGTCAGCTCACTCTCTGCAGTGTCCCACATCCAGTGATCCCTTGACCCCACAGTGGCCTTCACGCCACTGCAGCGGGCTGTCACCCCCATGTGCTGCTCCCTGGCAAGCCACCTCCTAGCCGCCTGAGCAGCCACAGCCCCCGACCTGCACAGATGAGCATGCTAGGTGGGATGAGGCCTTCCCCTCCTCTCCGCCCACCACCCCCAGCTTCCTCCTGTCCGCTGGCTTGGATTCCTGCCTGAGCTCTCAGCCGGGCCCCGGGTCTCCACCAGGACGTTCACCGGCCGGCCTGTTCTCCACGGCTCACCATTTCAGTTCATGGGAATTCCCGCCTTTCGGGACATCGTGTTGGTTCTGTTTTTCAGAATAAATCTGCTTCTCAGCCCTTTCCCCTTCTGTACGTGCACAGACTCTGCTCACCTCTTCTCGAGTACTGCACTGCCACCTGCTCGGTCCCCCCAGCGTCCTTCGTACAGTTCACGGCGCGGCAGCCAGTGTGTCAGCTCTCGTGACTCTGCCCAAGGCACCCAAGGACTCTGTCTCTTCCTGGAGTGAAAGCCGGGTGCTTCCTGCGGCTTCCCCCAGCCCTTCCTCGGACCGTGTCGTGCATCCTCTGCCCGCTGCCTCCCCGGGCTGCTGCTGACGTACCGCGGACTGTGGGCTGCCTGGTGGGCCCTTCCCTCCACCACGCAGATGCTCGCGGTGCAGAAGCAGAGCACTCAGGCACGCACCAGAGGTCTGGAAGCTCTCGTTCCGCCACACGGAGAAAGGGCGTAGTTGTTCTGTCTCCTTCTCTGTGTGTGGATACGTGTGCACCTGAGCTCACACGTACCTGCGTCACCCTGTAAGCGGTTCTTTGCTTTTAAAGGCGTCTGTACTCCACATACAGACTGTTTCACCTGACACCATGATAGGGATTTTCATGTCCGTGAATTATTCCCCACGACGGTCTTGAGGGCTGCGTACAACGTGGGCAAATTATGATGTGTGTAACCCAGCCGCTGTTGTAGATCCTTCTGCACCGAACCTCCTTGTTGCTGATTCCTTGCGGAGTTCTCCAGTCTCTTCTGAAGTCTGATGCCTTGGAATTTAATTTCTGGATCCAAAGTAGTTTTTCTTTAATGTGTTTTGATTTGTGCTGCCAAATTGCCCTTCAGGAAGATTGTATCTACTTCCCTCCTAACAGTGGGCATGTGAGTACCCTCCCAGCTAGGTTTTGCCAGCTCCCCATCATGTGCATAGATAGGACGTGTTTTTTATTTTATTTTTTATGCTTAATTTTTAAGACAGTATGTGTTTTTTAATGCCTGACCTTTTACAGCATGTTCTAATAAGCAAATTATTGCCTTATACATTTCTGTTTAAGAAGTAATGCTTGGAGGGGCTCCTGGGCAGCTCAGTAGGTTAAGCCTCTGCCTTCAGCTCAGGTCATGGGAGATCTCAGGGTCCTGGGATCGAGCCCCGCATCGGGCTCTCTGCTCAGAGAGGAGCCTGCTTCCTCCTCTCTCTCTTTGCCTGCCTCTCTGCCTACTTGTGATCTCTCTCTGTCAAATAAATAAATAAAATCTTTAAAAAAAAAAAAAAAGTAATGCTTGGAATCACCAAACTATGTACTTAAAAGGGTTAGGATGCTGTATCTTACACTGTGTGCATTTTATTACAGCTGCTTAAAAAGGGATGTGGCGTTTCCCAGTGATGTGAACAGAGGTGGGAGCGAGTGGTGCGAGGGAGCTGGTGTCTTGGGCATTTGCTGTTGCTGCTGTGTGTCGCTGACTCTAAAATGACTTTCGTGATTTTATCGCGCAGGCCAAAACGCTACGGAAGCTGATCCAACAGACGTTTAGACAGTTTGCCAACCTTAACAGAGAAGAAAGTATTCTGAAATTCTTTGAGATCCTCTCCCCGGTGTATAGATTCGATAAAGAATGCTTCAAGTGTGCTCTGGGTGTAAGTATGGGGACGTGGGAAATGGTGGCCTGGATTTCGTTTCTTTTGCTTTCTCTTGTCCATGGACACCTGAATTTCTAATTGAAATCTGACTGTCACATATTTAACAACATGAAAATATTCGTCATTCTCCGGTGGGGAAAAATGCAAACAAGCAAATGTATCAATGTGAGGAGGAAGTCACCTTGCTTTAGAAGCACGCCTGTGTTGATGATTAGATTTCTTTATTCCAGCTCAGTGATATATTAATTAACTGTGCTCTCTGGGCTAATTTAACCATTCAGAGAGCCTTTCCAAAGACCCGTTGGCTTCAGACCCACCGGATACTGGGTCAGTGAAGTCACAGGTGTTCCGTCGTGCTTGGCTACGTAGAGGGAAGGCCCCCGCCTCCACCCCTCCTTGCTCCTTGAACGTGTTCGTGCTTTCATCTAAAATATTTCTTTTCTCTTCTGGGAACTTTGTCATCACCTGTTTCACCCTTCAAAAGTCAAGCTGGATTATCTCAGTGGAACTGGCAATTGGCCCTGAAGAAGGCATCAGTTACCTCACAGACAAGGGCTGCAATGTAAGTCTGCTTTAGGGACATCTTGGGGCTGCTTGTGCACTGACCGTCCTCATGCTGGACCCGAGCACAGACGGGGATGAGTCCCGCCCCTTCCCAGTCTCTGGCCCCCCGCTGGAGAGGGGACATTGTCCTGGGTTCTGCATCACCAATGAGCTCTTCGTACATGCCGCAGTGCCCGCCGGCTGTTTGCAGCGAAAAGCAGGGCATTCTGACCCTCGTCACATGCCGTGACAACCCATTCCACCCGGAGGGTTGACCTCCACGTGGAAGACAAGTGACACAAGTCAGAGAAGAAAACACGGGAATATCTATGTGAATTTGGAGTAGGAAGAGATTCCTTAAACTGCATTTACAAAGAACTAACTCTAAAAGACAATTCTGACAAATTAGAGTACGTTGAAATCAAGAACTTCTCATCGAGAGGTAGTAGAAAGGCAAGGCAGATAGTTGCTTTAATACGTTTGACAGTAGACTTGAAGCAGGGGGAAGCTTGGCAGTAAATCGCTAAGTGAAGGGCAGACGACCCAAGAGGATACCAAGTTGTCTGGAGGTAGAGGAGAAGGTGTTGCGCCCGGGAGCCCCGGGGTGACGCGCAGCGTGGCGCTCTTGTGTGTCTGCTAGGATGGCTGAGACGAAGAGCTGTAATGCCAAGTGTGGGCGGGAGGGTGCCCAGCCGGAGCCACCCTGTACCGGTGGCAAGGGTGGCCGTCGGTGTGAGCTCTGCGGGCAGCCCGTGGCCGTATGTGTGTTCACTGCTTACAGATTGTCACGTCCCGGCCTTTAGGTGCGATCTGTGGTCTCCTGGGTTTTCTTGTAGGGTTGTCTCTGTCCATTATACATGTGAGCCTTTAACCCACCCTGGATTCCACCTCGAGTCCTCTGGTGAGGTCACAATGGGGCCCTGAATGTGGGTAAGGGAGGCCGGCTCTGGAGGCCGCAGCCACGGTTTCCACCTTGACTCACTCTCACGTGAGTGTGAGACTTCGTGTGACTTTGTGTGACTTCGGCCCCATCCTGCCGCCACTGGCTCATGTTTCCTCGGTAGTAAAGTGTCCGTAATCATTTCAGCCACCTAACAGATTGGTCAGACAATGAAGACATGAATTAGATCGTGCCTGCGCACCTCCCATGCCTCCCGCAGCAGCACGGCAGTTTGGGGTGTCCCCCTCCTGTCGCCTGCTGTAACTCGCGTTCCATTAGCACATCCTCTGCCTCCCGTGTTGTCAGGGTCACCAGGGAGCAGTGTCTCGGGGTTCTCTCGTCATCTCTCCGGTGACTTCAGTCCTGCGCCTGGTCTCGGGCCGCCACGCATCTGGGGGGTTTGGCGCGCTCAGCTGTGCGGGCAGTGGGTGTGTCACAGCGGCTCTTAGTGGGCAGGCGCAGAAATCAGGGGCATGGCATTGCGGTCCCTTCCCTCCGTGTCGGCATCGATCTCCGCAGACCCTGTTTCCATCTCGTTCGCTTGACTTTAGCCTTCCTCCTGCTGTTCCCTTTGGGTGTTTCTTTCCAGTTACTCTCGCACAACCTTTCATGTCTTGTCAGTGTCAGCGGGTGTGTTCTCCTTCTGTCGTATTTCCATACAGCTTGAAGTTTTCTCGTTCTCGTAGCATTACCTAGGAGCATGTTACACTTCAGGCCGTTCTGAGGTTTGGGTCTCACTGTTACCATTTCTCCCGTTCCTGGCCGATGAGCAGAGGCAGGTTTTTCACAGGTTAATTCTAGTGAATGTGTTACTGTCTTTTTTATGGCCAAGCACCTGGTGGTTTTTAATCAATTTTTATGGGGAAAAAAGTCTGTTTTCTCTTAGAAACTATGAGGATCTCTGTCCTCTGAAGTGGAAGTTGCTTGTTGTGTAAAGTAGACGGAAACGGATGGGGTGGTGAGGATAGAGCCCGGGAAGTGCCTGTACACTCTGTCCTGCCTGTATTTCTGCCTGCCACACCTGCCCTCCAGGGCCAGGCCTTCTGTGGGTGAGCGTCACGCTTCCGGTAAGACCGCTCCTGGCTGCGGAGCGACCCCGACTCTGCTCTCTTTCCTGCACCAGTAAATGCTTCCAATCTACTGGCCGTTCCTGTCAGCATAGAAAAATGTGTAATCTCTCTCATCCTAAAAATGTCCTCCCTCAAGCCTGTATTCCTGTCCCTGTCCCCGCCAGGCAGCCCACACGTTTCCCCTCTGCTCTGTTGCACACGTTCTTGGCACGTGGCCGCTGAGCCCCTGGTGAGCGCCGCTGCTCGAAGCCGAGCTGCTCTGAGTGCACCGCCTGGGCTCCTCCCGTGCTCTCTGCAGCCCCCGCCGGCGCCCCAGAGCCTGCCCAGCCTCCACCGGGGGCCCAGTGGAGCCCCTTGGTACTTCTGAGTCCTTATCGACTTTCCCGACTTCGGGTCCCCCCCTCGCCAGTGCAGCCCAGTACAGGTCCAAGCTGCCTTGGACTTTTCAGTGGTCTAGCAGCCCAGTTTGGAAGGTACAAATGAATTTCAGTGATGTATCTTTTGTGTCCCAGTCCGTCCCAGTTACCGTCATTTCAGGGCGTCATCCGTGTAGAGGCTGTGGGACTTTCATGTCCCTTATCACCGTGAGTCTTCTCAGGTGGCGTGTGTCCTGCGCTCCGTCACAGCTCAGCGCGGACTGGCCTCAGCAGCCGGCCGGACCAGACGGCCCCGCTCTGTGGCCTCCTGTGCACACACTCGCCCTCTCTCCGGGTCGTCAGGATGACTTGCTTGCCTCGTCCGGGGTGTCGCGTTGGCCAGGTCACGCATGTGTGTGCAGCAGTTTGGTGCTGGGCGGCGAGCCGGCAGCCGGGGCCCAGTGCAGAGGGAAGTCGGCGCGGTCCTGGCTTCCTGGGGCCTGCCTTCCTTTGGGCCTCATCACTTCCTCCCGCCCTTCCCCAAACAAAACAGGGCGAGTTTCAGACAGTACCGCCGGGTGCTTTGCTGCGGTCCTTACCGCAGTCGCAATGCCTCCTGCAGGACTGTTGATGTCTGGGCTCACGCTGCCCTGCTTCGCTGCTCTCCTCCTGGTACTTAGAACAGAGCCCTGCGCCTCGGCAGTTCTCAGAGTCACGCATTCACTCCCTCATGTCCCAGGCACGGCCCTCCTTCCTGGCGATAAGGGGTGACTGGGATGGGTGTCGCCCACGAGCTCCCCGCATGGTGCGGTCAGTCTGTCTGTGAGAGCAGATAGAAGAAAGAACACGGACAGCAGAAATACCGTGACCGTGAGCGAGGGCCTAGCCGGGTGGGGAGTGTCTGCTGTACCGCTCGGAGGGCTGGTCACTGTGCTTCCCTCCCAACCCTGTCTTCTTTGTAATAGATTTTTAAAAAAAGATTGTATTTATTTATTTGACAGAGAGACGCAGCGAGAGAGGGAACACAAGCAGGGGCAGTGGGAGAGGGAGAAGCAGGCTTCCCGCCAAGTGGGGAGCCCGATGGGCTTGATCCCAGGACCCCAGGATCATGACCTGAGCTGAAGGCAGGTGCATAATGACTCAACCACCCAGATACCTCTATAACAGATTTTTTTTTTTTAAGATTTTATCTATTTATTTATTTGACACAGAGAGAGAAAGAGCTCACAAATAGACATTGAGGCAGGAAGAGAGAGATGGGGAAGCAGACTCCTTGCCAAGCAGAGAGCCCCTTGTGGGGCTCGATCCCAAGACCCTGAGACCATGACCTGAGCCGAAGGCAGAGGCTTAACCACCGAGCCACCCAGGTGCCCCATAACAGATATTTTTTAAGAGCCTTTTGGTAACTTGAAATAAAATCACAGAATATGCTGTGAACATAATAATTCCAAAACGTCTATTTCAGCTCAGAGACCAACAGCCGTTAGAGGAGGGACAGAGCTGAGGACTGGGCGCGCTCGTCCGAGAGGGCCGCTGTGAGTCCTCCCTCACACACAGTGTGCAGAAGCGACAAGGGCTTCCAGGTGACCAGCCTTGGGGGGCGTGTCAGAGTGAGGCAGAAACACTGTAGGTTTTAAAAAAAAGGAATATAATAATTTCCTTGATGAGTTTCTCACTGTGCTTTGAAAAAAATTTTTAAATTATAAGTTAATAAAATATGGTAACATAATCATTTACCGAGATTAGTTGAGATGTCCGTCATTTCAGGTGTCACCAGCCTAATAGCGGTCGATTCCTGGTTAGAAGGAGCCTCATCTCCTCTGTTACAGACGCATGTGCACATGGGGTCGGCAGCTCGGATACCAAACAATCATTGCCCTCTGTAATGTCATTTTCCTAAATGGTGAACAACTCATCCTAACATTCCAGAGATAGCAAAATCATTAATTACACCTAAATTACACCCAAGTTGTGCTCCTGGAAAGTTGAGTGCAGAGCATATGTTGTGTTTTAAAGAAGGCTTGGGTTCTAGAGTCTGATTTCTCACCAACATGAATACACACCAGGATCTTGGAAAGCTGTTCGGGACATAGGACAGTTTTCGTTGTGAGGGGATTTTCTGTGCGTTATATCATGTCTCACGGCCATGGTCCACATCTGCCTCCCTCACTCTTCAGCCAACCAGAAACAGCTTTCTGGGGCCTGAGGGCGCCCTGGGAAGACTAGAGTGCGTCTGATCAAGACGAGCTCATGATGGGAAGTCGGGTCCGAGCGGCAGGCGGAGGGCACGCCGGGTGGGCGCTTGCTTCCTCTGCCAGCGTCGTGCCCGTTGAAGCAGGGGCTGTCAGACCGGACTTACACTGTGAGGCGCGGCCCTGGCTTCCAGGTAGGGGCGGTCTGTGAGGGGGCCAGGCACGGGTCCAGGGCGACAGCTGCAGGGTCGATGGCACCAGAGGGACAGCTGCAAAGGTGGAAGGAAACCGCAGACTGCGGTGTGGAGCCGGCTGGGTCGGGGAGGAGGGGAAGGAGCCGGCGGGGATGCCGCCGTCTCTCGGCTCAGGAATAGGGTTGAATGGTGACGCTCGTTGCTGTGCTGGGGAGGCCTGAGAGGGAGCCGGTGTTGAGAGCAGATCCCGTGACTGTGCTGTTTGCAGTCTGGCCCCGATGTCCACGTGGGGGTGTCACACCGGCGGTTGGATATGTGTCCCGGTTCGGGGCTGGGGATGCTACTTGCACCACAGGGCTGGGCTGCCATGGCTTACGGGAAGGATGGGCCCAGCACAGAGTCCTGTGGCCCTTGATGATTTAGCCACGGAGTAGAGGAGAAGCCAAAGGAACTATGGAAGATAGTCAGGGAAGGAGGAGGGAACCCCACGCAGGCAGATGGCACAGAGGTGGAGAGAGGGGAGTAGGCACAGGGGCTAGCCGCCTGCTGGTGTCTTAGAGTGGGAAACTGGAGGCCTGCCCTGGGCTCCCGTCCGAAGGCCTCCCAGAGCACACCTGTGCCTGAACGCAAAGCTGTGAAGATATTCTGATGTGAACGGAAGCTTTCTCTCTCTCTCTCTCTTTTAAAGATATTTATTTATTTGAGAGAGAGAGAGAGAGCGCATGCACACAAGCCAGGGGGAGGGACAGAGGGAGAAGCAGACTCCCCACCAAGCAGGGAGCCCTACATGGGGCTCAATCCTGGGACCCTGGGATTGTGACCTGAGCTGAGGACAGATCCTTCACCAACTGAGCCACCCAGGCGCCCCTATGAGCCACTTCCTTTTTTAAGATTTTATCCATTTATTTGACAGAGACACAGCGAGAGAGGGAACACAAGCACGGGAATGGGAGAGGGAGAAGCAGGCTCCCTGTGGGCCGGAAGCACAATGCGGGGCTCTGTCCCTGGACCCTGGGATCATGACCCAAGCCGAAGGCAGACGCTTAAATGACTGAGCCACCAAGGCATCCCAGTGAGCCACTTTCTGCACCGTAGTCCAGCTCGGTCCCAGTGGCAGAATTTGGGCTGAGTAGAGCACTTGGTGGGAAAGGCCCCGCCTCTTGGCATTGAGACAGAAGGAGGCCGCGATCGGGGTAATTGCTGTGAATGAATGTGTGGGAATCATCACAGCAAACCTTCGTCATGAGCTGCTGGGAGGGTAAGGGACAAATGGGCATGTGTTTTGGAGAAATGAAGTCTCTGTTGGCATGCGCTTCTGGGAAGGGTCCTTTGGACACCTGCCACCCCTGTGGTGCCGTTACACTCAGAGATGCGCTCTAGTTCAGGGTACGCTGGGAGTGCGCCAGGTCCCTCCCTGTGGGAAGGGGGCACGACCCACACGCGGCTCCCCCCGAGGCCAGCGAGCGAGTCACGTCTGGGACTTGGTTCCGTTCCTTCCTTCTCTGGGGCCTGGGACTCCCCGGCCGGCTCTGACAGCCGGAGTGCTCCTGCTCGGTCATTAGCAGCAGACAGCAGGCCCGTCCCTCACTGGCAGCAAGCAGACAGTTCCTGGCTGTCCCAGGACTGCTCTGAAGGAGGCGAGTACCCCGCTGGGGCTGATGGACGCGGTCCCTGGGAGGAGGCCCTCGGGAGAGTGCGGCGGGGTGGGCACCGCGAGAGGGTCACACAGTACCGGACAGTCCTTTTCTGGGGTCGTAAGAGGTTTGCCTTTTCTCTCCCAAGCCCACACATCTGGCCGACTTCAATCAAGTGCAGACCATTCAGTACTCGAACAGTGAAGACAAGGACAGGAAAGGGATGCTGCAGCTGAAAATCGCCGGCGCGCCCGAGGTAAGGATGCGGCTTCCGCGCGCCCTAGCAATCCCTGCTTCCTCACACGTGCTCCTGCTCTGTTTCCAGTAGTGATGAGTGCATGTCCCCCAGAGTAGAGCAGGTGACAGACGGAAGAGCCGGTCAGGCGCACATCAGGGTGGTTGAAGAGTCCTGTAACTGCCATGGTCTTCAGCCTCTTAGGACCGTGTGAACACACGGGTCCCCTGGGTCAGCGGCGTCGTTCCCAGACTGCTGTGCCTGCCGGGCCGGGTCACCGGCTAGCAGCTCCTGCCGGCTGGGTCCCCCACCACTTCGACGCTCAGCACAGGAGCCAGGAGCAACATGGGTCATTCTCAGAACCCAGCGAAAGAAGTTTTTTGAGATCCTTTGTCCCCAGTGTACGGCCAAGGAGGCCCTGCCCAAGTGGTGGAGATGGGGCGCCTCCTGGGGCCCGCGCTTTTAGTCCACAGGCAGCGTGGCCCGGTCCAGATAGGGCGTCACCTGGCAACTGTGCATCAGGAGACCCTCTCTGATCAACAGGCAGAGGACGCTTCTGTATTGAGGAGTCGGAACGACGGGAATGGTGGCACACAGCACGCGTTCGGACCCCTCATTGTGCCGCGTACCACCCGTGGTCTTTGGGTGGCGACAGCCTTTCCTCAGATGGGTTTATCTGTCACTTGTTCTTTCTGCCTTGGGAGCCATGACATTTCTGAGGCTCTAGGAAGTGCATTTTTGATTCTCCGGGGTGAATAAATGAAACCCTGAAATACGGAAACTGTTGCCAGCTAAAATGTCCTGACAGCGTCTCCGTAATGTTCTTGTTCTGCCTCGCCGCGGCCAGAACTCCGAACACGGAGCCGAGCGCCGGGAAGGTGTGTCCGAGGCCGAGCGGGGGCGGGGTACTGCTCGGACGAGGGCATCCCTGAGTCCGGCAGGAAGGAACAGCTCTGATCATCTCCCGGGCAATCGCTAGTGATCAGTCTTAAGGAAGTTTATCAGAACTGCAGGTCTGATAGTGAAAACAGTGATTTCTGACCTCTATGCATGCTAAAAATAAGGAGATTTTAGTAATTGTCTTTAATGCTAGAAAAATGATGATGGATAATTGATAAAAATGTACTCCATGTTTGGTTTCTAAAATAGGCCACACTTGAAATACACTAATTCTTTAACTTCTTCACTTAATTAGATGTGCCGAGGGGCCAGACACTCTGAAGGGAAATAATTTTTTTTTTTTTTTTTTTTTTGCCTCCTTCAGTTCTAGAAAATGAATCTCAGTTTTAAGTGATTTTTTTGTTTTTGTCTGGGCCGCCTTCTGTCACATGTTCTAGGAATAACGTCCTTAAATATCAAACTTCCTTTTTCACGCCGACTTTATGACAAATCTGTGTCGCTGTCACTCTTCTGTTTCCAAGTGTATCTAGAGTTCTGATGTCACAGTGCAGCTGCCCCTTTGATGACTGCAGAGAACAATAACGCCTCTCTCTTGGTCTTTTCCCCTTTTAGCCTCTGACAGTGACAGCGCCGTCCCTAACCATCGCCGAGAATATGGCGGACTTGATAGATGGGTACTGCCGGCTGGTGAACGGGGCCACACAGTCTTTTATCATCAGACCCCAGAAAGGTGAGGTCCTGCTTCTGCTTGAGCAGCCCCGAGGGAGCTGTTAGGCGAGCTCACCCCAAAGCCTCTACTCCTTCTTTCAGACGACTCTGAAGACCAGATGAGTAATTCAGCCCATTATGTCTATGTTCTTGCTTTTTGGGGGAAGTGGGGCAGGGCGCAGCCTCTGAGCCGGGTTTGACTAGAAGAGCCACAGGGAAACACTGTTGGGTTCAGGCTGCTGGGTTCGGGCAACACGCTGGAGTGCCGTCCAGTGCTGGCAGTGTTTGTACATAAACTTTTGGGACAATGTTTTGGATGTTTGTCTGTTTTCAGGTATCCTTTGTAACTCATGTAAAATAAAGTATCTGTTTTTTCTTATAGATCTCAAAAGCTTAGAGCACAGAACAAAATTAGTTCTAAGTCGTGATGTCAGATCAGTGATTAGAATGAATACTTGTCCCAGAAGCAAGGCTGTGTCACTTCAGAAGTGACGTGGGGTTCTTGCAAGGCCCTGCGAAGGGCTGTTTCGGAAGATTTGGATTTCTGAAATAATCAAGCAGAGTGTTCCTGGCAGGATAATAGCATCATGGTAGCAGGAAAAATCTGGGCTTTAGCAATGTATCCGTTTGTATGTTCAAATCGCAGGTCCTCTGAGTGGCTACCTGTAAATCGCTGACCCTTCCTGTGCTCGGGTCTCCCGCTGTCACACACACGGAGTGCCGCCGCCTCTCTTTTATGGTTTGGGGCGGGTAAATGACTTCACCTCTGTAAGGGGCTGGAGCCGTGCGGCACGTGCGGCGGCCGTCATGTCCGCATTGTCCCCGTGGCTACTTGCCGGCCTGCGAGCCCGACCTTCCGTGTGCACCTGGACTCTGACCGTCCCCATCCGCACAGAAGGTCACCTGCTTTACGGCCTGGGAGGCGGGTCCACAGTGGTGCCCACGGAGCTGCCCACTCTGGGGCAGGGAGACCGAGGGTCCTTGGAGGACTGCCCCCATGACCAGGACCCTCCCAGGAGCGTGGTCCCGAGGGGCTGAGTGCTGTGTACACAGCCTGGAGAGGAGCCGGGAGAGCGGATGATGGAGTCGAACTCCCGGTAGAGACGCCGCAGGATGCCCGGCCTGCCAGCTGCCCGGTGCACTGCGCTGACGGAACGGGCGGAGGGAGCAGGCGGGGGCCGCGGTGGGGAGCCGTGTGAAGCAGAGGAACCCCCGGGACGTTTGTTTCAAAGTTAGTCTCGTGCTGTGCTCCGAAGACAGTAGCTGAAGCCACAGCCTGAGGCCAGTCGGCGTGTGGCTTCTGGGACACGCCTGATCGAGTAAAAACCGTGTGACACCACGATCACACCAGTAAAACCTACTCTTTTCTAAAATATAGTGTATATTTCGATTTATAGTAGTTTTCTTTGTACGGACTGTAGTAATGAAGTTGCTTTTAGAAAGGTGTAAAGGCTTCTCTCAGTTAAAACTCGTGCAGACATGAGCTCCTGATATTTCATCTTGTGCTTCAAGCACGGGTATAACCTTGCAAAATTTATTTAAATGTTTTGGGAAAATTCCTTTCCCTGAAGATCGTATTTTGTGAAAGTGTTCAATGTGACATATTGCCTGTCTCCTTTTTAGTAAATAATTTAACAATTTTTATCCTAATTTACCAAATGTTCCTAATCAGTATGTCTGTCCACACAAAAATAACATTGAGACATTGAGCGCTGAATACACCAGCCTTGCCATGTTTGAAACTTCAGCACCTTCCTGTGCTAGTTTTCAATTGGCTCTTCCCCCCCTTAGGGATAAACATCTTGATATCAAGTCTTGTGCACCAAGAGGCATTAAGTTCTTCATGCATCTGACTAGAGCACAAGGGAAAAACGCTTCTCATAAAATCCTAGTAGGGTGTGCTTAGCAATTTTATGTTGTCTTTACAGAATGAGATACTAGACTCGATAATTTACTGACCCTGTTCTCAGTCCCAGCATGTTAATTTATGTACACAACTTCTATCCTGGATACCTAAGCAAAGCTCTACTGCCCAGTGGAGATGTACTTCAAGTCAAACATTTTTAGTGGATTATAGTCCGAAATACTTGTGGACAAGAGCACATGAGCATTTTTTAATTTAGATTTTTTTGAAATGTCTAATAAATTGAACACGTCTCTACAGTGCAGTGCTCCACTTCCCTGGCAGTGTGCGGTCACGGACACGGATACGCCCGTGTGTCTTCTCTAGACTATAAACTGTTACGTGGTAAGCAGCATATACATGTTTACGTGCACAACAGAGACACCTGTTCTACGTGATCCACAGTTCTGCTGTGAGCTCTGCGTGTGCTCAGGTGCACCTGATTCGTTCTGTGACCGCCACAATTATGTCGCACTCACACAGCACTTTTAATGGTGGTTTTACTGGGACAGACAACAGAATTAGAGCCATACATAGCAAGATATCCTGAGCCAAGTTCCTCCAGAGTTGCTGAATGACCTTGGCCCTTATTGTAGGGCGTTAGCTAGCCTACACCGTCCAAGAAAGTTCAGTGGCAGTTTTTCAATTTTAGTCAGATTTCCCTCAGAGGAGAGAATTATGCAAGTTAACATAGGGTCGTAATCTCATTCCTCGGGGGATTTCCTGTACGCGGGATGATAACGAGCCTGCACCTGTGAGGGAGGGGACCCACGCTTCCAAGATGTCACGGCCCGGAGAGGAGCTAGACCAGAACTGACAGGCGGGTTGTGTAAACATGAGAGCACTTCTGTCAGTGAAAGAAACATTCTTTTAAAGCTGAGACATAGGAGGGAGAACATTGGTGACACAGACAGCAAGGAGTCCAGATCTCCCTTCTCGCGTGTTCTTCGCTCGCTGAGATGAGCCAGTGGGCACACGGGCCCCTTGTAGGAGAGCGGACACGCAGATGCCCAGGAAGCAGAGCGCCTTCTCTGGTTTTGGTCTGGTGAAGTGACTGATCTTCCAACCCATCCTCGGCGGGGCTGGGAAGACCCGCCCGCACAGTCGGTGTCCGTGGGAGGTGCCGGTGGCCAGCGTGGCGGGGGCGCCCTTGTCCATTGTCTGCCTTCTAGAAATCCTCCCGCAGAACCAGACCGGCCCAGGGTGTTCACTCTGCAGTGTGTGTAGAAGCTCAAAACCAGAAACTGCCCGTGTCCACATGGTGGGAAGTGGTCCCTGAAGGAGGCAGCGTGCTGCCCACGGAGAGTGTGGCACAGCTGGAAACCATCAGGGGGCGCTCCTTCCGCGCTAAAAGACACACATGTGTAGCCAAACTGTGTGTGTGTTCGCAAGTCCGCGGTCGGAAGTCAGGGCAGCCCAGTGACCGACGGTGGACGGGTGGAGCTCCGGGAGGTGGAGGAGATGTGTCTGAAGCGGGCGAGGAGCCTTCGGCGCGTCCTTGTCCTCCCCACAGTACGCACCTTTATGACGGAGATGGTTACAGGGAGCCTGCATTGTTCGGTTTAAAAAACAGATAAAAACTTTTATTCAAAAATTAGAAATTAAATGTAGGTTGTAGCCTACATTTGTGGATACATCCTAATTCCTAAAGGATTTACTCCAGAAAATAAGATACTTGCCGTGGGAATGACACGTGAAATCGTATGTTAGGCATTCAGCTTCTAAATTTAAGGGAATGTTAAACATTAACATGGGAACCAGGCATTTCAGTCGGTGAGTGCTGAGTTTTATAACTGCTGCTGCTGGTGTGTGTCGCTGTTGTTCTCCGTGATCGGTGACTTTCCGCTTCCTGAAGACGTACTCTCGGGATGCTCCGTTGGTAACCAGCTCATTTCTGCCTCTTTCTGCCCCTGCCCAGCCACTTAGGAAGTCTCTGGGAACCAAGTGTTTATGAACGGGTCTCTTTTCTCTCCAGGAAGTAGACATTGCAACAAAGAGTGCAGACAGCTAGCGGCCACACTGATGTGTCATGGGCAAGGCCGTTACTAACTGGCGGTGGTGGGTGTGGGCAAGGCGTGGTTGGAGTGTTCATGGTGGTCAGCTAATGATAGGATTTTCTAGTGACTCCACATTTGGCCTTCGTGACTCGGTTATTTTGCTTGAAATGTGGATGTCAGGAAGTCAGAGCCAGGCCGTGTGGGTGCAGTTATGGTGGCATATGAGGTAGTGGGTCTGGGTTCTGCACTAGTCATGCCTCCCCACTGTCCCTGCAGACCGGACAGTCCGACTTCTGTTTCATAGAAACAGAATGTTTCTGTCATTCAGAAAGAGTCACTCACATGAGGTCCAAGGCTCACTGAGTTATCAGTTACCAAGCGGTGGTCTGAGAAGCTTCTGAGTGCCGGGAGCCCTGCGGGGTGTTAGAGCCACCTATGTGCAGGTTAAGTCCGACCTTCGAGTGCTCTGATCCTGGAAGTGCCCGGCACAAGGCAGAAGCACAGCGGCACCGCCAGATCCACCTCAGGGGCTGTAGGAAGGGCTCCCTGGAGCTCATGCTGTGCTCGAATGGAGCTTGCCTTTTTTTTTTTTTTAATAATATCATTTATTTATTTATTTATTTATTTATTTATTAAATTTTAGTTAACATACAGTGCAATATTGGTTTCTGGAATAGAATTCAGTGAATCGTCTCTTACACAAAACACCCAGTGCTCGTCATAACAAGTGCCCTCCCAAATCCCCACCGCCTCTCTAGTCCGTCCCCCACTGAACTGAGCTTGGAGAAACGGAGGGATAGGTCTTTCTACAGGAAGGAAGAGCTTCTCTTGAGGGTTGGAATGTGCAGGCAGCATGGTGTGTTCAGGGAAGTATGGAATGCAGTCCCCGGGCACCAGGGGACAGTGCAGAACAAGACTGGGGAGACAGGACAAAGGTGACTTCTGGAGGCAGAGAGCTCTTGGCACTGAGTTCTAGGGCAAGTGCAAGGAGCAGAACTGCAGACAGCAGTCAAGATGGCGCGGGGTGACTCTAACGGCTGCCTGGGCAGGCGTCAGAGAGGTGGGTGGTAGGTTGGCAGCACCCCGAAGACAGAGGCGGGCCGCTGTTCTGTACCAGCAGAATGAAGCAGCGCTTTGTGGGTCACGCAGATGTGCTTACATTTCTTCTCACAAGCCATTGAGGGGGTGTCCGTGTGGCTCAAGTCAGCAGAGCATGCGACTCTCAACCTCAGGGTTATGAGTTCGAGTCCCACATTAGGTGTAGACTCTACTTAAAAATAAAATCTTAAAGCCAGTGAGAGACATGACAATTTTAACTAAGGGAATGAGTTGATGGGTTTGTATCAGGGGAAGATTGTCCTGGTAGTAATTTAGCTTGGGGAAGGATTAGAGGAAGGGATTAGTTAGGTGCCTGGAGATGTATATGGACTGACGGTACTGACCTGGGGGATCTGTGCTTCCTGCTTCTGGAAGGAGGGCAGGGAGAGCATGCCTCCGTCAACTACCAGAGTCCTGTGCTTCTCTGGGGTGAGAGCAGCAGGAGCCTTTGCCGGGAGCCAAGAGCCCAGCCCTGTGACGGGCGGGAGGTGACCCCCCACGGGTCATGTGCTGCAGGCAGACTTGCTTCCCCCGTGGTGCTGGTGCCTCAGTCCCTCTGCCTCCATCCCGGGGGTTTGTTTTCCTGGTAGTTGTGCTTCCCTAGACGGGTCTCAGGGTTGCTCCTACTGAGGGTTGTTGTCCAAGGACAAATGGCCTGTCCTTTGCTGTAAAGGAATGTTGACTTTGACCAGAAGAGGTCCTTCATCTTACAAGGTCTCCTGGGAGGTCCATCTCCACCCACCTAGTGCCCCAGGGCTGCGCTGTGATTGGGCAGCACCGTCCACACAGCAGGCACCTCCAGTCAGTTCACGTGCGTTGTAAACACTGAAAATGAACCGCGAAGCCTAAGATACATGGTATAATTTCCTTATTAAATTTTCGACTAAGACTCACTTGTTCTCTGATTGCTACACATAATCTTTTCAAAAGAAATGGGAACCTCATTTTTCTCTTTCTCTCTCTCTTTCTCCAGAAGGCGAACGGGCTTTGCCATCGATACCAAAGTAAGTGCTGCCTTGTGCATTTTGTTACTTAGTCGTGTTGGAAACTGTCAAGCAATCACCGTGCTTTATTTCTCATTTGGCTGAACCACCAAATTTCTCTGTATATGACTAGGGAGGTAGAAAACAAGTATTTCCAGGAAGACGTCAAATCAGTTGTAAATTGTGTTATGTATTTAGGGTTAACCAGAAGTGAAGATGACTTTCCCCGTACCTTAAGTTCATTGGGTGGCCAGAGGACCCGTCCCAGTGACAGGACCGGGGACAGTACTGTTGATGGTTTATACTCTCCTTTGTACGAACCTGAGAACTGGTGCCATTCTGGCCATTTCACAAGTGAGAAAAGTAAACAAGTAATTTAAGTTCATTTCTTAAGTTGCTTCTATCATAAATTTCGTAGTAGATGTGTTGATCTATAAGAGTAAAAAGAATTGGGCAGTGATGCCAGAAGAACTTACTTAGTAACTTCTCTGGGGTCAGCCAGTGTGCGAGGGACCGGGCACCAAATGAAAGTTTAAACTTGGGCAGCACAGACACATGGGTAAATAAGCATCGCAGCCCAGTGCCGAGTGCTCCGGGGCCGGAACGGTCTCACGACTCTGCAGGCGTTGCTGGAGCCCTGCAGGTACAGGCCAGCATCCTTGGGCCCGCGGGCTGGACCCGACCTCGGGTCCTCCCGGCCCCTCTGGGGTAGCTTCATCACCACTCCTGACCTTCCTGGCTCTGTCGAACTTCCTTTAGTTGCCGAAGTAAACGCCCCTTTTCTGTGCCACCAGGCTCTTCGCTTCGAGGCCCCTCGACTCCAGTGTCTGTAACCTCACCTGGCCCTGCTCTGCTTTCCAGGCTCTATAAACCTCCCACGATCGTCCAGTCCTGGAGGGCACCCCCGGGTGCTTCCCCATAACACCGTCTTCCCTGCCGGAGGACTTATCACACTCGCAGAACTGCCTTTTTGCTTATCCATGCCCCTGGGGCCACGTGGTCAGCCAGGGTCATGTGGCATCACAGACCTGACCGGGGAGTGTCTGGTGTGCGAGGGGTACCCCGTAGCTGTGTGGGTGGGGGAGGGATGGGCCAAAGCAGCTCGCTTTCAGCTCTCAGGCAGCGTGTTTCCCAAACTCAGTAATGTTAAATAGATATTCATTAGTGTCCCACGTTAGGCCAGAAACTTAAGCCCAGAATATCTTCAACTGCAGAAAATCTGTGAGAGATGACTTTGAGGATTAAAACGGAATCATAAACAGAGTCATAAACAGAATCATAAACCTAGGTACAGAAGTGGATGGAGAGTATAGTAGGTCAGAAGTGGCAACAGACGCTAGAAACACTGAATAAAGAAGCGAACTTTGAAAGGGCGCCATGGCCATAAATCATAGAGCAGCAAACGCTGTGGTGGCCGTTGGTGGCAGGCGGTGCTGGGCAGGCTGAGTGGCCACAGTCCCCGGAGACCGCGGGCTGCGGAGTGTGGAGGCGACCGGCCCGGCCTGCTCTCGGGAGCGCGCACCTGGACTTCTTAGTGCGCCCAGTTTGGGGAGTTGCAGGGAGTCTGGTAGGGGCCGTGGAGCTGGAGCCGCTGACGTGTCCCGCCGCAGCTCTGGTTTAGCCTCAGAGATCGTGAGATTGCGGATACACAGAGAACTCCGTAAAAGGAGCCGGCTCCCATGGCTCTGTGCTGAGATCCCTGACCACAGAGGCCCCATGACCACGTACGGGATGTTCCTGCTCTCGAGGGGTCTGCTCTCGGGTCCCCTGTTTCCCAGGGTCCATTCTATGTGCTAGAACCATTTTCTGTTCAGCGTTTCTGTAGTGCACGCATAAGGACCTGGAAGGAGTCTTCCATGAAAACGTCAGAGGCGGCTCGCTCTGGCATCTCAAGAGTCTGGGGTTCCTTTACTTTCTCTGTGTTTTGTGCTTTCTAAAAGTTTAAAACGGAACTATAATTCTGTATTTTAAGTGTCGCTAAGACTTTTGGCCAAAATTTTACTTTATGTGGGTGAATATGTAAAACACACCTGTTGTGGGGCCATTGCATGAAACAAGTAACCAGGTAAACGGGGCTTACTTGTTTTCGGTCGATAAATAATGAGAACAGGTACCAGTGTCCTGCTGGCCCTTTGCGTGCTGTGACCTGAAGAAGGGCCGGGGACCCTCCAGGGTCTCACATTCTGTTTTAGAGTGTGATTCCAGCTCTGGGTGTCTCTTCCCTCTGCTTCGTAAGCGCAGGCCGGTCCCCTGCACCCCTGCAGTCTCATATCGCAGTGTAAAGCTTGACCGGACCCACATACCCAGCGACGCAGAGTGGAGGTGTAGGGCGGAAACTGCTAGCGCGAGTGGCTTTCTCGGAGCTGCTCAGCGTTCCTCCAGTTGCCTGTTGTGATTCCTGACTTCTCGAACAGTAGTGCGGTCTGGTTATTTTAAGTGCCTCGGGTAGTAGCGCTTCATCTTAAAAATGATCCTCGAAAGTGGGTGGTCTCCGTGAGAAACGGCGTGGTCCCGACTCTAGGCGCTCACGGCTTTGCTCCTCTCTGTTTCAGGCCGGCCAACAGCGAGAAGCAAGGCGTGCGGACACACGCGGTCTCTGTGTCAGGTGAGAAGGTCCCCCCGGAAAGCCCCAGCCGGCCAGCTGCCCCGCGGAAACGTTCACAGTGCTGTAGCCGGAGGGGCCTCTCGGTTGTGATGGCTCTTTCTAGAATAGCTTAGAAAGCTAAGCAGTCTGATGACCCAAAGCTCCTGAATTTTAACGTCATTAAACAGGTTTAAATGTGGTTCACAGATTTTCCGTAGAGAAGACGTATGTGTAATACTGGATTTCTTCCAAGACCATATAGAATTGCGAGTTTCGCTTCAGTTGTGATGCTATGTTGATCCTGTTCAGAGTGAACGCTCTCACTCTGGAGCCTGCCGCTATAATGTATCTTTGCAACCTAGAATGTAACAGTGTGTACTTGGTGTATTTAGTGTTGTTCTGAGTTCAAAAAATGCAAAATGTTTTTCAGTGGTTTCTGTTTTTCACAATTAACATCAAGTCATGTTTGAATATTGCTTTTTTAAGAGATATAGTTAAGATACTGGCACAGGCAGTATGTTAACTATTCTTTGCTGGGGTCATGAGTATGGTTTGCTTTCCTTCGTATGTTTTCAAAAAATATATGCCATTTTCCCCCATTGAATAATGTGGGAAATGAGGAAAGCAGGAACGGGAAGCATCTTCTGTGGACCCAAGTTTGGTGTCTTTTATACGTCCATGCAGACACGCATGTGTGTGCACACGTGAACACAGCATGCAGACACACATATGTGTGCACACGTGAACGCAACACACAGACATGCATGTGTGTGCGCATTCGTGTACATACATGCACACACGCACATCTACAGTCCAGTCTGAGCTCTGTGCTACGTTTCTACAACAGCAGCTTCCTAATAACTCCAGTGTCTAATAATGTGACTCAGAAGAAACCTAATTCCTATTCTTTTGATTTCCCTTGAGTTAATTTTTTCTGAAATTTAGTTTTATGCTTCTGCCAGGTCAATGACTATATTCCTCCCTAGTGTTCCAGCATCCAAATGTAATTGCTGATTTTTTACTGTGCACAAACACCCCACAACACTCTCTCAAGAAGTGTTCATGCCCAGCTTTATACACTCGGCAAAGACTCTAGTGATGAGCTGTGGGACAGATGTGCCAGAGCACTGCAGTCACTCCCTGACGAGCTGGAGAACATTCTGGGTACTCGAGCTGGGGCCCTGGCCGGTCAGATGTCTGGTGGCCTTGGGCTTGCCAGCACGTTCTGGAAGAATAGTCCTTTATGCCGGCATGCTGCCTTCACGGGTGTGCTCTCCAAACCCAGCGGCGGGGCTGGGCCACCATGGAGCAGGTGTTAACCAGGCCCTCAGGGAGTTTGTGATCCATTTGCACAGACAAAAGCTGCCAGCGCTAAAGTGGTGAGCCTGGCAGAGGAGTCACTCCCTGAGCAGGCCTGGGTCCCGCGGAGAGGATAGCCGGCGCCCTGGGATGACCCGCAGTGTGCCGTCTAGAACAGGTGAGATCGGGGCCAGCTGTGCCGCTCTCAGAGCTCCGCGCCGTCATGCTTTGGGCCACGAGCATGTGCACCAGCCCCGTGGGGGCCAGTGTGCTCCCCAGCCCACGCTGAAGCGAGAGCAGAGCAGGGGTGCCCTGTCAGGTGTGTCGGGACTGCGGCTCAGATGAGGTCCTCCGAAACCCTTCACATCGGCTCCTTCGGTTCTCCGGGTTCCCTTTAATCCGTGTCCTCCCTGCTTCGGGCTTTGAACTTCCGAGCTTTTAGCAACGGACGTCCTCGAACATCGGGGTCTACGTCTCTCTGCCACCCCCGCTTTCCCGTCCCGCCTTCATCGTCCCTAGCTCTCCCCTAGCCGCAGGTCTGACCGCAGTCCCTCCTCCAGGTTAATCAACCGCATTGCCATCCTGTGGATATCATTTAAATAGGCACCTGTCTGGTCAGAGACCTGCAGTTCGAATTTACAGTTGGACAAAGTTTAGGCCCCTGAGCTTAGCCCTCAGAGCTGCCCCTGCCAACACACACGTCGCTTTCCAGCTTCTTCCCCCACCCTCTCACAGCAGCCGGTGAGCTTGCTGGAGCTGTCCCTTTGGCCGGAGCCCGGGTCACTGTGTTCCCGTTCTTACGGTGACACTCTAACGTGCTTGTCACTGTGGTCATTTACCACTGCAGGCGAAGGAGAGCACTTGGGGTTTAGGGGACCTTTCGCGACCACACCAGTGGCTCTGCAGTGCTCCGCACCCTGGTCATCCCACCGCTGCCTACTCCCTTCAGTGAACTGGGCTGACCCGTGTGGGTATTTATGTCCCCACAGAGACCGTAAAACCTAACATCCGGCCCACCAGGAGTCTGCCTCACACTAACCCGGAAGCTCTTACATTGATACCCAGAAAGCCTGTACGGTTTCCAGCCCCGGGGGATTTCTTTACCGAGCAGCGTGGAGACCTGCACCACGTGGGGGTGGCCCTGGGCCCCTGAGGGAGAGAACCCGCTGCCCCGGGCTTACAGACTAGGGTCTGCTCCCCCTGCAGCGAGCCCACTCTCTTTGTCCTGGCTCCCAGCTGGAGCTGCGGTCCCGTGACATGCCAACCGCAAGCACGTGCTTCTCTTGTCTCGCCCCGTCTCGTGGAGCCCCTCGCGAGCCCTGTGAGATGGGTGTCAGTGCAGTTCGACAGTCCCCACTGTGCATGAGTCAGCAAGTGCCGTGCGCTGGCCGCGTGCAGGCACCGTGCTGAGTGCGGGGTAGGACGGCGAGAGCAAGGCCACGTCCCTGCCGTGACGCAGTTGGCACTCTGCGGAGGAGACAGATCAGAGACACTGGATTAAAACGTAGCAGGTGAACCGAGAGCAGCAAGGGGGAGGCTTTTGAAAACTGTAGTCAGGGGCCCCTGGCTGCCTCAGTCGGAGTGTGCAACTCTAGATCTTGGGGTCATGAGTTCTGGCCACACACTGGGAGTAGAGACTATGTAAATAAAGAACACTTTTTAAGAGATCATAGAATTGTGGTCAAGGAAAGTATCTCTGATCAGGTAACATGGGGGCCGGTAGCTGAGTGAAGTGAGAGTTGCAACCGAGGTGGCTGAGATCAGGGAGAGGGACCAGGAGATGCAGCAGGTACAGCAGCTTGGCCGGGGTCACACACAGCAAGGAGGGGACAGGACTCTCCTTAGTAAGTGTTCAGAATGGCTTCCCGGCATTAAGTCCTTCACAGGCCTTAGCTATGATCTCTGATAGCCTTACAGCACCTTTTTCCTCCCTCTCTCACAGATCTGAGCAAAGAAACTCAGAAAGTAAACAGATGTGTTACTGTCGCCCTTGAAATGACTGGAACTGGGCATTATTGCCCCCTAGGCAGTGTTCTCTTTCAGTGCCAGTTTAAAGGGGTTCCCTTGGGTACAGATGGAGAAGCACTTGCAAGGTGGAGAAAGTGGAACTTGTCTGACTGCCCTGTTTCTGAAAAGTTCTTATTTGGTCTTCAGACCAGATTCAGATATCACCACCTCCTAGAAGCCTTCCCTGACTACTCCAGACTCCTTCCCCAGAGTATTCTAGCCCACTGTGCATCCTTCTGTTATGAAAAGTCTTTAGATGGATGTGATCAATTTAGAAACCGTCTTGTCCACAAGATCACAGCCCCATCATAGGGCAAAGGCTGTTCTAGTTTTCTGCTTATTGATGGGAGGGACATCAGTACTTCATAACTGTGTTTGAGTGAGTCAGTGGATGCCTGAGCGAGGTGTGGAGACAGCCCGCCCAGGACTTAGAAATGCAATTCCGGGACCGGGAGCAGAAGGAAGAAAGGCAGGACACTCGGAGCTCGCAGGCACGTGAGAGTCCTTGGCTCTCGGATGGCGGCCTGTGAGCTCATCACTGAGAGTGGTTCTGGAGCATTTGGGTGAGGAGCGTGGAAGCCCGCCAACAGGGAGAATGAAGATCCAGATAACCGAAGGCGTTTCAGCTCTGGGTGGATCCCTGGTTGGGAAATGGAGCAGAATCCTGACTTTGCGAGAGGAGGTACCAGGCTCTCATTCTTGTTTTCTTGCAAAGAAATGTCAGTCCTCAGTCATCTTCATTAAGACCACAGCTGTATGGTGACCATACGGAGAGATTGCCTTTGAAGTCTCGGCAAAGTTTCCCTATGAAAATAGATGTAACATTGAAAGATTTAAAGAGTAACAGCACAGTTCCCTGGGCACATCATTCCGAGGGCCTAAGGTAATTTTTTTTAGCCTAATAAGATTTTGGAGACACGTGTGTATTATAGCGCAGCTCAGTTAGGACCGAGAGCCCAGTGCTTGCAGGAAGGGGCTGCGAGCATGGCAGGGAGGGGGGTGGCCTGCATCGTGGATGGGGCTTGAGCCAGGAGAGAGAGAGAGGGAGAGAGAGTGAGTGTGTGTGTGTGTGTGTGTGTGTACACACACACAAATGCTCCAGGAACACAGGGCAGTGACTAAAGCTGAATTTTAAATGTTTTGAAGGTATAAACTCTGGTTTTTTGTTTGGTTGGTTTCTGAGTTTTAGGGTTTTCTTGGTTTGTTTTTTAAACCTTACTGTGACCAGAAGTACAGGGCCGCACGTGGTGATGACGCGGCCACAGTATGACCAGGGCTCCGGTTGACCGTTTCGATTGCATGAAGTGGGGTCAGAGGTTGTAGAACGTTTTTCTCTTTTACATCTCTGCCATGAACGTGGACATGGTGATCTTTTTCTGTCAGAGATGTCTGGTTTGATTGTTTCTGCTGAGCCCTGTGTGACAGCACTTTTTCAGTATTTGTTGCAATTTAGAAAATTTTAACTTCAGAACAGATTTTTTGGTTTAGTTGTTAATTGTGCATCATCATTTCCTTTATGGCTTTTAGGTTTTTCCAGTTAGTGACTAAAAATTACTCTAAACTAAAATGTATTTTTTTTTAAAGATTTTATTTATTTATTTGTCAGAGATCACAAGTTGACAGAGAGGCAGGCAGAGAGAGAGAGGGGAAACAGGCTCCGCTGAGCAGAGAGCCCGATGTGGGGCTCCATCCCAGGATCCTGAGATCATGACCTGAGCTGAAGGCAGAGGCTTAACCCACTGTGCCACCCAGGCACCCGTAAACTAAAATGTATTTAACAAAATAAATGTTACTTGCTTTCAGCTGATTCATTATAAATTTATAAGTCACTTATATATGCAAAATAGTTTGTAAACTGTAAAGCTCTGTAAAATACAAGGTGGCACATGCCTGGTCTGTGACTCACTTGTTACTGTGTTGCAGATGCATAAACACAAGTTTATACACAGGTATTTTTAAAAAAAAATTTTTTTTAAGATTTTATTTATTTATTTAACACAGATCACAAGTAGGCAGAGAGTCAGGCAGAGAGAGATGGGGAAGCAGGCTCCCTGCGGAACAGAGCCCGATGCGGGGCTCGATTCCAGAACCCTGGGATCATGACCTGAGCTGAAGGCAGCGGCTTTAACCCACTGAGCCCCCCAGGCGCTCCTGTCCACAGATATTTATACGCACACGGGGCCCAGAGATGATGCCTGCCATGTTCACCTGCGCTATCTTGTTTAAACCTCCAGACATTCTTCTTCGTACCATTCCCACTTTACAGGTGAGGAGATTAAGACTCAAGAGGTGAGGTAGCCGGGCCTGATTCACATAGTAAGTGCTAGAAAGCCTGATAGAAACTTACGCCTGGAACTCGACAGCCCGCTCTCTTTACCCTAGACCACTCTGAATCATTCAGAAGCTTAGTGACTTTCCTTTGTGGAGGGAGGACTGGTTTGGAACAGTCTTGAGTGTGATTGCATTGTGGTCTGTCCCCCCATTTGTCCAGAATAGCATAGTACTGCCTCATGTCTGACGTTCTTCTGTTAAAATTCAAAAGCCTGCCCTCTACTCGGGTTTGAAAGGGTTTCTTTTGTCCGGTTTGCCTGCTGGCTTCATTTCTCACTGCTCTGGTTTACAGTGCAGTCCTGTCTATTGCTGAAAGCTTGATTTTAACACTAGCTTTTGGGAATTTTTTTTTAAGTACCCTAACTTAGAGTATTAGCACTTAGTACATGCAGAGTTGATTTTTATAATTTACGTGCTCTGTGATGTAACTTAATCAAATCGATGGTGCTGAGTATATTTAATTGCAGGAAGTGTAAGTATTGGGTGTTACTGGCTTGTTCCAAGTAGCTGGCTTACTAGAAGCTCGGATTGCAGCGATCACTAGTGGGCTCTATAATCTGTCTCCTGTTAGGAGAGACATTCAGTCGTCAATAGGGTCACAGTGGTTTCTCCCTGGGTGTGGTCAGGGTGGCTGATGGCCAGGGCAGCCCGCTGTGCTGGCTTCCCTCCGCTGCCTTCACCAGGGCGCTGGAACTCTGTCTCTGCCGAGACCAGTTAGCCCAACCACCTGCCTCTCCCCTTTCTGGCTTCTCATGGGATTGAGAAAACTACTCTGGAGTCACATGGGCACTGAGATGGCTAGACCATGCATTCTAAAGTAGTCTCCAGAGCTAAACTGTGTTCCTAGTCCTGAGTCTTGAGCTGGCCTTGACCCCTGGGCTGCAGACATGTAGAGAGACACGTGGAGGCCCCCTGCGGGAGCAGCTGAGATCCCTCCCAGGAGGAAAAGCCCACAGGAAACACAGAGTAACGAGTACGACCACAGACTCAACGGCGTGTTCACTTTTCCACACTTCCCAGGCCACACGCCTGTTACCTCAGCCCCGTGTCCCTGTTTCCACCTTCCCCCGGTCACCTCCACTAATAAGCAGCATCGCCGCGCTTTATCTGTTGAAGACATTGTGTTGCCTATGCTGTTGTCCCCACACCCTGGGTCCAGATAGGGACACGTCTGTGCTGATGTGCTCCCCCTGGGCCCCTGCATTTCTGTATTCCCCAGGGGCCATGGGCCATTTACTAGGATCAAGGGAAGTTGGATCAGATTCAGGCTCAGCGGCTTGTTGGGTTGTTTACAAGAACACACCCCATGTAGCTCGCTCTCGCCAGGACCTGCAGACCGACCAGTCGGCTGGGTCAGTGTCCAAGCAAGCCTTCTAAAGCTCCCGTGAGCACTGCACCCGAGGCCTTCGTGCCCGTATCTTTGCCGGCCTGGATTCTGTCGGGCCGCGAGGTGGCCTCCCGTGACTTCTGCCACGTCTTTACCTCGTTAACTGTCGTCTTTGCAAAAACAGCTTTTCCTCCCGGCTCTTCGTTCACCCTGGGACATGCTTCCTAGAGAGATGGAGAGCTGCCCTCTGCATTCCCTTTACTCTCCGGTTTTCTAAAATGATGCGGCGCTGCCCTGGCTGGGTCTTGTTCTTCTGTGCCCTCGTCTTCCGAGCAGCATTCCGGTTTTCTGAGCAGCGTTAGGGATTTTCTGCGCAGTGTTATGGATTCGTGCACTTTGGCCTTATCTGGGCTGCTGCTCTGCTTGTGTCACTAAAGACAAGCAGGAAGGAGAGTGCTGGTCCCCTCCAGCTGACGCCCGGGGTGCCAGCTCCTGGAGAAGCTTCCTGTGTCACCCCCGCCCTTCACCGCTGTGGAATCCACAGCATCTCCTCTAAGCCTCTGGTCACTTCCCCTACCAGCCCCGGCCCCTGCCCTGGGGTGCCACCGCCCTCAAAGCCAGGACCGTGGCTTCCCCTCAGAGCCCTTGTCGGAGGAGAACTCAGTACTCAGGTCAGTTTAGAAATAAAATAAGCGATAGAGAATGGGACTAGCTCACACTTGGGCAGCAGCTGCCCTGTGCCAGGAGCCTGGGGAACCTCACGGGGTGCTCGCCATCACTGCCTCACTTCACCGATGAAACAAGTTCGGTAACTTTTTCAAGGTCAAAGAATGAGTAGGGGAGCCCGCATCTCAACTCAAATATGTGTTCTTTGATTATTTTATGTTTCCATAATTCCACACCCAGAGAATGGGTTTAGTACAGTGAAATGAGTGCTCGCTTCAGCAGCACATATACTAGTACAGTGAAATGAGTGCTCGCTTCAGCAGCACATATACTAGTACAGTGAAATGAGTGCTCGCTTCAGCAGCACATACACTAGTACAGTGAAATGAGTGCTTGCTTCAGCAGCACATATACTAGTAAAATGAGTTTCTCCTCTTGCTTACTTGGACTCACTGTATTTTGGCCTCCTTGTCTTTGCTCAGTTTTTTCCCCTTTGGGCTGTTTGATGGGACTTGCGGACATGGTGTACCCCTTTACTGACAAGTGTTCCGACGTGTATTTCCGAAGACCAGAGACATCCTCTCACACGATCACAATGTAATTACCGAAGTCAGGACACTGACGGAATGCTGTCCCCTTTCCCGCCGTCTGGGTTCCTGTCTCAGCCATCACAGCCCCTGGAGCTCCTGCCCTTGCCCTCGTCCTCAGCCCCAGGCCCAGGCCCACCTGGGCACATGCAGGCTTAGCGCCAGGCCTCCACAGGAAGCTGCACCCTCCTGACGGCGACAAGAGGGTGAAACCCTCTGTAACAGGGTCGTGGCCACAATGCAGCATCTGAAATATCACTCCGTGGTCTGTTTCCGTTGCTCTTGCTTCCGTTCCTAACACGCTGACACCGTCTGTAAGTCCCTGCATCAGTGGGTCCTGGCCCTGCTCTCCCTGGGCCACCCCTGAAGTCCTTTCTCGAGGGGACCCCTGGGATGCCTTTAAATGTTGCGTGTCTTCTGTGTCCCATGTTCTTAACGCTGCGTGTTCAGGAGCTGTAGTCCCCTGTTCTGACTTCCGTCTGACAGACGCCCTCTCTGCCCCGTGCCACACTGTGGTTGTTGCTTCTCTGCGCTGCTGCGCTGCACTTCTGGCAGGCTGGGCTGCCCCCGGCATCTGGAGCAGAGACGCTGTCGCAGTGTGCAGTTCGTGAGCAGACCGTGCTAGGGGCCACGGGACTTTGCAGGCTGCGCATTCAGACACCTCATTGCTAGTTTGTATGTTAAAGTCATTTATTTAGGGTGTACCCTGGAGGTCTGTGAGCCTGTGTCTTTGTTGATGATTTGGGGGAAATTGCTCATGAAACTCACAGATCACGATGTGCTAGTTTCTGGCAGTTTTTCCTTGTGGTTGAATGTCCACAGGATTCTTGGATTATTTATTGATTTTTTTTTTTTTTTTTTTTTTGGTCTTGTTTTCAGTTTGTTTCAGTTTTGTTATTTGTAAAAATGTCTGTACTACCTTCACTTGGCTGGCTCTGCAGAGCTGGGAGACTCGTGTGTCTGGCTAAGAGTTTCTGTATCTAGTGCTAATCTTGGCTAAAAGAGGAACTTGTATTTTGAAATATTAGTATGCTTTTTAAAACTCAAGTCAAACCAGAGTAAGGAATAAAGTGAGCCAGTAGTCCAATGAAAGCATTCCAAGTTTGTATTTGCTTTTATAGAGCTGCCTTAAAATGTAACGTAAGTTTTCTTTTGTATTTTCGTATGAAATAATGTGTTTCTATTTTTCTCTTTCTTCCTCTTGCCTCTTTATAAAGGAGTCAGTCCCCGCCAGCATAAAGTTAAGAAAGCTAGGCGCTTTCTCCCTTTGGTCTTCTGTTCCCATGAGCCTTCTACCGGTACTGCACTCGCTCGTGTCGGCTCCCACTAACCCCGCCCGGGCCGCGGGCCTAACCGGACGCTTGTACATTGCCCTGAGCTGAGTGTGCCTTAACCGGGGCTCCGTGTACGTGCTCTGTGCTGCCCAGCAGCCGCACGGGGCGGCGGTTCACACTGACCCGCTGGGGGCTGCCCTCGGAGAGAAGACGTCCTGTTTGCCTGTGTGCTGGTTTTCAAATGCATGACCGGGCGAGGCGAGGCTTCCTGGTTTGATTTGGGGGGCCGGCAGGTACCTCGGTCTACGCTGCGGGTGTCCTACAGCAGCGTGCTGCAGAATGGAGGAGGGTCCGAGGGACCCCCGGCTGCTTGTCGTGCTTCGCTGGCAGGCACTCGGGGGCGCTGTGGAGCTGAGGCCGCCAGGCCACTTGCATCTTTTCTTGGGAAGCAAAGGTTATTTGTAATGATCGGAACAGGGATTTCTCCCAACGCTGCATAAATTCACGTGGAAACTTGGCACGTTGTTCAGCTTCTGTGCTGGGCCTGGCCTGGGGCTCCCTGGGGGAGGCTAGCCTTCACCAGACTCAGGGATGACTGCTTCTCTTCACTGTTATCTGACAGGATGCAACTCTCCTTTGAGCGGGTACAGGCTAGTTTTAGCAGTTAACTGAGAGCCTGTCAGATTAGTTCTGCTCAGTGTGGTCGGGACCAGCTTTACAGAACGGCTGTGGAGCTCTGTATGACGTGTGGACAGCTGGAAACTCGGCGTGATGCCCTGACGCCAAGTAAACACACTCACTACTGCAATCGCTCGCTCATCTTTTGAATTAGACCTGGGGGGAGATTTTTTTGTTTTCTTTGTGCTTTGACTTACTTGTCTTTTTAATAGTGTGTCTCCCTCTCTCCCCTCCCTGCCCTCCTCCCCCCCCGCCTCCCCCCTTTCTTTGCATGCTACCTGGATCTGCAGATGAAATTAGTGGGGACGGTAATATTTATTTTCACATTTGTGTTTCTAATATGAGAAATATTTATTCATAAATATGGTTCGGTATGTAATGAAAGGCGAAATATGGTTTTGATCCAGCAAAACAAATTAAAAAAATGATGATGTGAACAAATGGTCTCTTAAAACTTGGCTTTATCAGTTTCTCTGTCATGTCTCAGTGGTAAATTTGAGTTGGGTTGTATTTACACATAGAGAATTTTCTAGATTTTATGATTAGAACTTTAGATTTCTAGAACAGTTGTCAGAACAGTACTAGTCAACAAGATTAGTCAGACTTAAAAGCTGTAAATGATAGAAATCCATAGAACATTTTCAAAGTATGGTGTGTGTATATATATATGTGTGTATATATATTTATATCATAATTCTTAGTCTGGGAGTGGGCAGTAGAAAGGAAGGGACAAGAAATGATTTTTTACACAAACTAGAGAGATACCAGCAGCAGTGATCAGGGCGATTCTCCAAGCGGTGGAGGGTAGCGCCTAAAAAACGAGAAACTTGAAAGTCACCTGTTGTGTTTTCTGTTGCCCACTTCATGTGTTGCCTGCATGAAACTCTGTACTCTTTACACTAAACTCAGATTGAGGGGAGGGTTGCATTTTTCCTCATGATTAAAGGAGAAAATGCTTTTACTGAAGATTTCCTGTATCGTTTTCACTGTAGGGTTGGTAACTCGAGTAGTGAAAGATGTTTACTAAACGTGACTTTGGGAAGGTGCATGTGATTCGTGGGACGGACAGTGTGGAGACCCCTCCTGGGTAGTTACCCGCCAGTCAGCAGCCACTGCTGGCACGGAGTCCCCCATGCACAGGCGTGGGACTCCAGGTGCTGGCCTTGCTGCAGAGCCCGAGCGGGGACTGATGAGCCCATGGTGGGGAGACTGCTGAGGCCGAGGCCGAGGCTGCTGCGGGGCGCCTGGTCAGGAGGGAGACTCCGGGCTCCTGCCGCCCCCACGGCCCCATCACGTCACCAGCAGCCCGGCTGAGGGGTCCAGAGCAAACTGCTTCATCTCGTGCGTCTTCATCCGTGAAGGGTCTCATGGTTGTTGTGAGGATTACCGTGAAAGCCCGAGAATTTGAACAAATGTTTGCCGACAGGTGGTTATTCCCACATGCTCTAAGCATTGAAACCATTTTTCCACGGTGGCCTTTCCCAGTTCTGTCAGTCAGATGGGGCAAGTCTTTCTGCCCCCATTTTGCAGATGAACAAGCCTTAAGGCATTAGCCGCTTGCTCTAGGCCGGGGGTCCACAGACAGGCCTGTGGGCGAAATACAGCCCGCCTCTGGTTTTTGTATTGGCCCTGGGGCATAGAATGATTATTACTTTTCTTAACGATTGGGGAAAAATCAAAAGAACAGTATTTGTGGCATCAAAACTCTGTGAAATTCCCATGTCAGGGTCCACATGGGAGCGCGGTCACACGCAGCTGTGCGCAGGGGGCGGCTCAGAGTTGGACGGGTGTGGCACAGACAGTGACCGGTAGGGTCGGAAAGACCCGCTGTCTGACCTGTGACAGGGAACAGCTGCCAACCCTGGTCTGGCTCATAAAGCGATTGATGCGAAAGAGCACAGGGGGCCCCAGAAGAGATCTCCCTTGCCAGGGCATCTGGGCCGGCGGCACGTGGTGGTGACCAGCGGGGGCGTCGCACGGAGGTGCCCAAGGGGTCTTGTCTCTGCCTCAGCATTGCTCTGTGGGAGTCGGTCGGCTGACTCCGACTCCCTGAGGGAGGACAGCGGGGGAGCAGGGTCACAGCATGGTAGGTGTCCGAGCTGGGGCCCAAGCACCCCCTGGGGCAAGGGGCCCCATGTTGTGGCAGGCGAGTAGAGGAGGTGTGGCAGAAGCACAGCAGCTCCCCCTCTTCTGTGGGAGGGCGAGCAGACGGCCCCACTCGAGAGGTACGGACGCGAGGGCTTCTGCGAGCTGTATGGGCAGGCGCTCCGGCCTCAGGCAGGGCAACAGAGCAGGAGACGCAGTGGCCGGGCCGCTGGGCCAGTGTCTCCGTGGCCGTGTGCCTCGGCCTTTTTGCTTTGCTCTGAGAAGGAGAGCGCGGCCCTCTTCCCTCCTAACTTCTGAGCTGTCAGTTCTGTCCGTGTCACACGTCCTCCTCCCGTTCCGATTTCACCGCATGCCGTGATACGCAGCCTTTCAGATCGCCCCGTCGTTCGAGGTTTCAGGAGTCTCCACTTTCAAAGTGTTTGTTTTGAAATACTCAGTTCGCGGGCCGGGTGCCCTGAAGCAGTCTCCCAGAAACACCGGCCCCCGTCGCGTGAACATCCCTAGGGCAGAGCTCTGCCGCGTCGGGGGTGGGGGAGGCCCCCAGAATATCCCTAGAGGAACATCTCGTAGTCTCACAGCGTAGGGTGTCCGGTCTCACGAACAAAAGTCCCCGGGGGCACCAGGCTGCTTAGCCGGTGGAGCATGTGACTTGTGATCTCGGGGTTGTTGAGTTCGAGCTCCACATCAGGGCTAGAGAGGACTTAGAAGACAAGAGTCCCTATAAACGCTATGACGGGTGACTCGGGATGAGGCTGTGCCCAAGTGCTGCCCCGAGTCCCGGCCCCCTCCCAATGGGCACTGAGACCTTGAGGGCTCACGGGCGCCCTGGGAGGCTCAGTTTCCTGTCTGCAGGGCAGGCTGACGGCACCAGACCCACGTCAGCGGAGAAGGACTCACAGCTGCTGGTGCTGGTGCTGGCGCTGGTGCTGGTGCTGGTGTTGTCCCGGTATCGCCGCCATCCCTCTGCCAGTCTGCCTTCCCTTATCGGTGCCCGGGTCGGAAGCTGTTTCCTTTTGTTGTGTCTCTTTCCCCTGTATCGTGGGGTGCAGGCAGTTTCAGGCTGGGCTCTGGTTTTTCAGGCCCTAAAGTGTCTACACATACCTCTCCTGTCAGGATCGTAAAACCCTCTCATCCTAAAAACCAGGAAAGGAAAACAGAACCGAATCAGGATCAAGAATTCTTGGAGAACTCAGCCAAGTAATGCAGCTCGAGAGCTGCTCTGCAGGTTCCAGTGACACTTTTGTAGTGGGCCCTGTTCCTCCAGTGACAGTGGCTCTGCTCCACAAGACCAGCCCCCGGGGGACACAAGCACTGGTGGCTGCAGGAGACATTCCCTAGTCCTGTTACACCATAGTATGTGTGCCCCTGAGGTCACCCTGAGTCACTCCCAGACTGCTTTGATGTCCCCAAAGGTTTCCTGTAAAATTCACGTAGCATCGAGGGGGGAGAATTACAGGCACTTGCTTGTGATCGTGCAACTGATGAAAGCGTCTGCACCTTGATTTTTCCCGAATCAGTTTTGCATGCTGGCCTGGTACCTATTAGCCATTTGTTTTATGGCTTCAGAATTGCTTCAGGTGGGTATTTCGAGTGAGGCTTTTCTAAAAAGAGGCTGTCCCAGAAGCCACTGCAGTCACACCAGGAGGGCTGACCGAGAGGCTCCACGGGCAGGAACCCGTCCGCTGCCAGGTTCCTCCCGCGGAGCCCTCACGAGCAGCAGACCCACGAGGAGCCATGATTTTGTGACCAGCTCTTCTGCGCAGGTCCACACCTCGACTTTGTACGTATCTCCTGTAATCCTCATAACAACCCTGCACGGCGCATACGTGTTCCCATTGTCCATGTGAGGACACGGCTGCAGCACAGACAGGTGAGGGGACCTTGCGGGAGGGCGCAGGCTGTCCTGCGCCCCGCAGCTCCACCCCACCCGGGCTGCTCGGCCCCGCACAGGCCGCACCGCGTCCCTGCCTCAGCTGTGGTCTCCTCGCCTCGTGATTGCAGTGAAGTCATCCTCTGTTCAGCCAGCACGGACCGCCCCCTTCTCTGTGCCGGGCCCCGTGTTCCATGCAGAGAAGGGCTCTGGTCCCCTGGTTCTCCATCCAGAGAGGGACAGACAGTGGACAAGAGACCAAAGACTGCCAGCCGGTTGGTGACGGGGACTAAGGAAAGTAAAGCATGCAGCATGATGAACAGTGATAGGGGATGGGGGCAGGTCAGTGAGAGGCAAAGTCTCTGGCTGGGTGACATTTTGGCCAAAACCAGGATCAGCTGAGCGCAACTGAGCTCCAACACATGGCAAGTCCTGGGCGAGGGGCTGCTCTGACAGCTCTGGCAGCTTCGTGCCCTCCTCCTGCGTCAGGTGGGCAGTGACCCCACAGCCACGCGCTGCTGATTGATCTGGGCGTGTCCTCAGGAGAGCCAGGAGGCGGGCCGGGGTTGGTGAAGCACCTCTGGGACCAGGGCAGCGGGGGAGCTGGAAGGGGCCAGGGGGTCTGGCAGCTGTCACCGCCAGGGTCACCCGCCGCCCCGGGCTCACCCGCTGTGTTTGGCTTCTACAGGTGTGTGCTTCGTAGGAAAGAAGGCAGGGAGGGTAGCCTCTGTTGCTTGTGGAAATTCTGCCTTTGTCAGCCTTCTGAAGGGAGGGCATCGTTGACAGAAGAGAGAGAAGACCATGAGTAGACGCCATGTGTGTGCAGTGTGCTGCTCTCATCTCAGCTGCATGTGCACATCCCTCCGCTGCTGGGTCCGTCCTTTCTCAGAGTGCCTTAGTAGCTTAGTAGCTACTTAGTAGCTCCCTTCATTCCGGCCATTTCCCACGGTCCTCCCTAAACCTGCACGGAGGCAAAGCTGGAGGCTAGGACATGCCAGTTCGCTGAGAACAGGATAGGAGGGGGCAAGAGAGAGACAAAAGAATGTAAGGTTTGGGGTAGATTGAATGTTTTTCTTAATCCTGCAAGCAGTGTTACCTAGAGCATGTGAGAACGAGACAGACGATCTGCCTCCCAGGTAGGACTTGGGGACGGTTCACACTCCCGAATGCTTTACCGAGAACTGGCTCGTGGACTGTATTCTGCCCACTGAATTTTTTCCGTATTTCAATCACTTCTAATTAAGAACTCAGCTCTTCCAGTAACTCTGAGGTCTGATCTCAATCATTACCATGGCAACATGTGGGACGGTTGATATCCTAAAGAATGTGGCCTGTATATATTCTCTCTTTTCTATAATTTTAATACCTGAGTGAAGTAGTAAGAGCAGCACAGAAGGAAGAACATTTAGCTTTCGGTGTTTCTGGGGTTAACGTGGCTAACGTGGATGCTTGGGCAGATTTTCTCTGTGAAGAGCTGTCCTCAAAGATAGCTCTGGAAGCACTGCTCCTTCTTTCCCGGCCCAGCAGCTTAAACCTGCAGCGCACTGCAGGAGGAAAGCAGGCGCAGCCCTGCTCCCCGTGAGTCCAAGTGAGGGCTGTTCTCCTCGGATGTGCTTCCCACGCTGGTTCGCACGCGGATTTCTAAGTCACCGTGTTACCGAAGGGAATAGTGGACACTACAAGTCCTTGACTTCCCCTCCAAATGGAGCTCCTTGTAACGTGCCATTTCTTGTCATTTC
The DNA here is from genome assembly GCF_022355385.1 of Mustela nigripes. Classification (NCBI taxonomy): domain Eukaryota; kingdom Metazoa; phylum Chordata; class Mammalia; order Carnivora; family Mustelidae; genus Mustela; species Mustela nigripes. The sequence goes on along the minus strand of NC_081559.1, from coordinate 194,792,458 downwards.
ATTCTTCTGGTTAGATTTCACCCTTTTGGCATTAACACAAACTCTAAGGATGTCTGAGTGCAGGGTGACAGGAGATAATCCCTGGGCTGCTTCCACCCAGAGCAAACAAAATCTGTCACCCACGTACTCTCCGCAGCAGTCAGGCCATCAGTTCTGTGTTCCGAGAGGCCAGCATCAGATTCTGCTGTAGAGTCTAGTTATGAGCAAAGTCAGGTTTTCAGTCTCTGAAGCACTCGTCCTATTCGGAGCGACCCCAGGAGAGGCAGGGCAGGTTTCAGCACGGGCTTGGTGCAAAGCAGTTTTGCAGTCGGAACGGATGTGGGGCTTCGAGTCCTGGACATAGAAGCTCCATGTCTTTCTGTTCTCACAAGGGCCTTCCATGCCAGCACCGTGTGTCCCCAAGAGACAAGTCTGTGTGTTACAACAGACACACCATAACGTCACCCGTATTTCCATAGATGACTCATGCGTGAGCAAAAGTGGAGGAATAGGGTCTTGAGAGTATGTCCCCATAGCGCGGCATTCGGGCAGCTCATTTTGCCTCTTCTATCAAAGGCCAGGAGGTCAAATATTTACCCTCTTCCAACATATCTGCTTCCTTTCCTGCAGAAACGGATGATTATGCTGAGATCATAGACGAAGAAGACACCTACACCATGCCCTCGAGTAAGTAGGCTTCTGATTTTGTTCTGGCCCAGATTTGACCATATTGAACTTCTAAATATCTCACATTTAGAGGTTTTAGATACTGTTTTTAAGCTATCTTTAACAGTTCACTGAGTGCACTTTAGAATTCTGCTTCAGGCTCGGCCAAGTCCGAGGTCAGAAACCTAACGCTCAGATACCTGTAGTACGTGTGCTTAGTTACAGGGTTTTCTTAATTTGTTTCCTGACTCTGTAATACAGCCTTTACTGATGACAAAATTTCCTCTGTGTAGATGATTGTATTATTTAAAGTTAAATAAATACAAACACGCGTCTGTTCACTTCTTTGAATACACACAGTCAGTGAATTGCGTTTGTTGGAGACTTTGTCTTTTACCGCCCTTGAGCTTCCTACCTCCAGCGCACGGTCCCCACAGCTCGGGCTGGGAGGTGTGCAGAGAGGGAGGCTTCGGTCATGCCCTTCCTGCCCTTCCTGCCGTGCTCCGCTTCTCTCTGGTCTGTGGGGGTTCTCGACAGAGGAGAACCCGGGAGCCCCGGATCTCATGTTGGTCGACGTGGTCCCAGATCTTCAATTGGAGACACACTTGAAACTTCATTCACATTAACAAAAAAAATGTCTTGGGGCTCCTGGCTGGCTCTCTCAGTAGAATATGTGACCCTTGATCTTGGAGTCGAGAGTTCAAGCCCCACATATGGCATAGAGTTTACTTTTAAAAAAATTCTTTTTTTAAATTTTAAAAATATATTCTAAACCTCCCTCCAAAAGAGGCACAGTTATGTGTCTGCATACAACCCCAGAGGCCTTTATAATTGAACATCTGATGTCCCGATTCCAGTAGAGCCGGACATACCTGAAAACTACATGTTCCAGGCGCTTTATTTACCCTGTTGTATGACTGTTTTAAAAGATGCTCTCGTTTAGATTAACTGTGCACGTTCAAGAGGTGCTCCCAGCATCAGGCCTGTGCTGTCCCAGGGGCGCCCTATGTCCCCCTGTAAGAGCTCTGGTATCAGAGAGTGGTTCGAAACAGAAGGAAGCGCTGAAACTTGGGTATTTTGGCTTGCACAGCAACATGGAAAATGTTGAAATTTGGGTTAGCCGTTTAGTCACTCACACACCCCTGCAGCCTGTCCGAGTTTGCACCTGTGCGCTTGCTGTCGCGTGTTGAGTTGTGAAGGTCCAGGCCCCACAGAAATGAGTCACAGGGCAGGAGTTTGCGACTGGAGGTTGAAAAGCATTGTTGGCATCACATCGAGGTAATTTAAGGAGATTCAGAGTTTGCTTGTGTTTAGTCCTCTTTTTTTTTTTTTTTTTAAACTGATGTTTGTGGTTAAAATACTTAGCAAAGTAAATGTTGAAATGTACTCTCCGAGTTTGTTGTTGTTAACCTAATTGCTATTAGTTATTTCTAAGCAAGGTCTTCAATTTTTTTCTCCCTTGATTGCAATGCAGAAAGCTATGGAATAGATGAAGGTAACAGGACTCCTTTAAAATAACTGCATTTGCTTGCCAATTGCAACCTGTGGAATGACGTGGGATGTTTCAGTTTTCAGTTAACTTTTATCTTTCAACTACTTTCCATCGGTTTATTCGTGCTGTTAAACCAATGGAACTACTAGCTAAACTGATTTTAAAGAGGAAAGAGCCGTCTAAAATTTGGGTTGGACCTTTCTGTGCGGTTTATAATTTGGTAAACCAGGGAGAGACTTTGGAACCATTTGGCTGTCGTTTTGTTCCGCACTAATGGACTGTGCACGGTGTGGGTCGTGCAGCTGGGTCGCTGCCGCCATTAACTGGATTAGAAGCAATTGATGAGGTTTCTAGTTGGTGTTTACTTCCGTGTGCCTCAGCAGCCTACTAAATAATTGGATTCATATGAAATCACAACAACTTAATACATTAATTTGAGGCAAATGCTCGCAAAATGTAAAATACTTATAATTTATAATGTCATATGTTCAACCTTGATTTCAAGTCACCTGATTTTGAAATTAGTTTTTAGAAGCGACCTCTTTAAACTCTTTTAGCTCTGTGAATAATATAGATAGGATCATAAGAAAGTGGAAAACTCTTAAACTTTTAAAAACATAAAGTTTCTCATGACACAGTTTTTCTATTACCTCCATGTTTTCAACCCTCAGTTATTTGTTAAATAATTGCTTTAAATAACTGTGTTTTTTAGCCTTTCATATATTAATACCTAAACTAATAGCACTGATTACTTAAGCATATAATTTACTACTTTGGAGAAACTGCTTAGAAAACTATCAGACAGATAAAAACTAAATCGACATTAAAAAATACGGAAAAAATCTACCTTTAATAGAACTTACATGGTTTTGGTAGTTCACGCGATGCCGTAACAGTTTATGTAATTCCTTTGAAGATACCGTTTAAGAGAATTCCACTCCGTTTAAAGCATTTTCATAGACTGACGTGCCGCCAGCGCGATCTGTACTCATGGATGATAATGAAATGAAACCAGCGTCAAGTGTACTCTCGGCGTTGGGAATGTGGTACTTACATATGCCATGTTTTGCAGCCAGGGATTATGAGATTCAGAGAGAAAGAATCGAGCTTGGACGGTGCATCGGGGAAGGCCAGTTTGGAGACGTCCATCAAGGCGTCTACATGAGCCCAGTAAGTCCTCTGCGGCAACCAGCACCCTGCGCTACTTTTGACTGTGGCCCCTTGTTTGTCTTCATGAGTCCCTAGTTCTTCACACCTGTCTTTTACAAAGCTCCTCCTCTGTGTCACCGTATGTGCCGTATCAGAAACAGAAAAATGGCACACGGAGCTCCTAGAGGGCTGGGTCTGCCGTTTATTCATTTTAATCCCTCAGCCTCTCTCCTCAGTAACTGATTCCGCAGTGATCGTTCCATAGCACAGAGTCGACAGATAGATGACCAGCGTCAACAGCAGGAGGCTGCTGATGCCACCTACTGCGTCCTCAAGGAAAGAGCATTAATTTGCCCCAAAGTGCCCTTCAGAAGAGAACAACACATTTTTAAAATTATTTCTTTAATAATAGTGTTCTTGAGGTATAGATCACATACTGTAAAATTCATTTTTCTTAAAACATACAACTCAGTGGTTTTTTAGTATATTGATAGAGTTGTAAAACCCACTACACAGTCCTTCTAGAACTTTCTTTCCCCCAGAAAGAAGCCCCCACATCAGTGAGCAGTCACTCCCATTCCACCTCCCCCCCAGCCCCCACAGCCTCTCATCTGTTTCCTGCTTCTGTAGTTTTGCCTTTTCTGGACATTTCATATAAATGGACTTATATGATAAGTGGCCTTTGTGGCGGGTTCTTCCAGCTGGTGTGCTTTTAGGGGTCACCCATGCTGAAGTGTTATCGGGACTTCATTTCTTTTCAATGCTGGATAACATTCGATTGGATGGGTGGAGCCATTTTTTGTCCATTTGTCCGTCAGTGGTCATTTGGGTTGTTACCATGTCTTGGCTGCTAGAAATCAGGGCTCTCTGAGCACTCCTGTACCGGACCGTGTGTGAGGAGTTTTCAGTTCTCGTGAGGAAAGCTCTGGGCGTGGAGTTGCTGCGTCACATGGTAACTCTTCCACTCTGACTCACTGCTGACCTGTCTCCAGAGAAGCTGTGCATTTCCATCCCGAACGGCAGCGTGTAAGAGCACCCCTTTCTCTGCATCCCTGCCCACGCTGGTTATCATGGTTTTATTACAGCAACAATTTTAAAATAATAGTACAGAGTGCCTGGGTGGCTTAGTTGGTTAAATGCCTAACTCAGTTTCGGCTCAAGTCTTGATCTCAGGGTTGTGAGTTCCAGCCCAGTACTGGGCTCCACACCTATGTGGAGCCTACTTTAAAAAAAAGGAAGATAAAATAATAGTACATACTTTGTCAAGAAACTTTTTTAACTAACAGGTGTACACAGATGGTGCTGATAAGGGCATACGGACTCTTCCCAACTTACGATGGTTGCACTTCAGGGTGGTTCAACACAGTTTTTCGACTTTATGTCAGTGCAGAAGTGACCTGCACGCAGTAGAAACCATACTTGGAATTTTGAACTTGGATCCTGTCACAGGCTAGGGGTACACACAGCCCCTGTCCTCATGCAGGGTGGCGGCCGCCAGCGTGAGGGCCCACTACCGAGACACTGACATCCGTTCTGTGCCCGCACAGCCCTTCCGTTTGTCCCCCCCAGGGGAGGATTCAGCAAACTGCACGAGCTGTCAACGCTTCATTATAAAATTCGCTTCATGTGAAATGACTGCCCAGCTGTGGGCCCAGGTGAGCGCTTGCGGGCGCCTGTGAGGGGGCACGGCTCAGCTGTATCGTTGGGGAGCCCAGATGTATCGCACACACTTTCAGCTTGGGATGTTTTCAGCGTGCGGTGCGTTTATCCAGACGTGAGCTCCATCTCGGGTCAAGGAAGATCTATCGTAACACAAAGGATTGACCTTTGGTGTAGCCCCTGCTTTGGCAGTTTCCCCAGTAGTTCCGTATCTTTCACTTTTTCATATCCTCTGCACGTGCACTAGTGACACCGTGATCATTACTTTTGTTACCAAAGAGCTAAAAGAGCTTTTTTTGGTTTTTGTTTCTGTCAGGAGCAACAGATAATTGTCACCATGTCACTAAACAAATTAGAGTTTCCATTTTTTAAAAACTTCAGTTTCTAAAGCCTTTTCCTTTGTACTTAATATACAGTTCTGTCATTTCTTATGGATTTCTAGCTGTTAACTCTTCTTTAATTATTATTATTTTATTTATTTATTATTTTTTTTACTCTGTGTTATCTTCCTGATTCTCTTAACTCTGTTCTTTGGGGCAAAATGCAGTAGAAAAAGCCCTGCATCTAAAGTTACTGGAAGACTTGCTAAATTTGCGACTTGGCCACACCCAGCTGAGAGGCAGGAGACTGTGGCTTCTTGACTTGGAATTCGGGCAGCTGCACACAGTGGGCTCAGAGCTCCCCCTGGTCTCTAGAATTCAGTGACTTACCAGGACCACACAGATAAAGGCAGGGTTAGTGGGCATTATTTCATGCATCTTTAAAATAATCCATTTTAGTTGTGAAAATACAAGAGGACATTTTTTTAGATACCCATTGTGTAGTGTTCATTAAATATTTGTTGAATGAGCCCCAGCACCAGAAAAATACCAGGGTTCACACTTTTTTGTGAATATCTCCCTGACCTATGCTGTCCATAAGTGAGTGTTTATTTTATTCTTCGTGTGGGTGTCTGATTTTGCCACGCAAAGGAATCTATTCATTCCTTGGGGCTCCTGTTAAGTCCCTTTTCCGGATTACGTCCTTCAGTGTTCTGTCAGATCACAGAATGGTTCTTCGAGGATTTTTAGTCATCAGTCAGACTGCAGCTCAGCACACGTCATGGCCAGGAACCTGCCCCTGGAGCCTCAAGTCATTATTTCACCAACAATTTCTCAGTCACCCAGCAAGTGACAGCAAAGTGGTGGGGACATAAGAATGAACAAAACAGGCACAATTTCTGCCCTCACAGAACTTCACTTCTCTCTGAGACAGAAAGGAACAGACAAAAACAAATACACTAAATGTCGCGTGGGGAAGAAGAGAAGGTCGGGGTGTCTCCCCCCCCCCCCCCCGCGAGATGGTTGGAGAAGGCCTTCTGATAGGTGACACGGAGCACAGCTCTGAAGCAGGGAGGGAGCTGTCCGCGGGAGGCCAGTGTCTGCCGAGGGGAGGGGCACAGAAGGTGAGGGGTGGGGTCAGGTGGGCCACGCATGGGCTGCAGGTCATTCCAGGAGCCATGGACACAGCATCCTCTAGAGGCTTGCACACGCCGTTGCGTCTGGCAAGGTGGTCGGGCATCTCTATCACCATCTGAGCCTCTGCTGGTCACTTGCAAGTTCTGTCATCATTATGATCTTAGACTTAAGAACTTGCTTTTAAATCTCTTTTTCTCTTAATTAGTCCTAGAATAACCCTTCTCAGAATTTATTTGTTAAAGCCTTTCCAATGTCTGCTACTTTTTAGTAATTCGGACGTTGGTCATGTCTTCTATGGAGGCATAGTGGAGGCCGGTGTGGTATTTGCTTTGAACCTTTGAGACTTCTCTGTCCCCTATGTACTGCTTGTATTATAAACTCCTTTAAAAGTCATACCTTGAGCAATTCCCAGGTATGTTTGAATCTGCCTCTTTTTAAGGTGCTAAAACAAAAAACCAGCTTTGCCCAGGTTCTGGTCTGGTCTTGCTCACTTTGAACTGAGTTCTTCAACATTCCGTTCTCTGTGACCAGCCCAGCCCCTCTGGCAGCTGAGCGCCCCCGGGCTTCTACTGTCCAGCCACAAACGCTGCACCATGGGTGACTGGCCCTTGGCTCTGTTCGCCATGGTCTTTCGTCCCTGTGCTGCCCACGGAGTCTCGGGTCTGGCATCCATTTGAAACTGCGGGTTCTTGGGGAGCAGTACTTCTCTGCATGTCTTCTGCTGTCTTGTGTAAAACCATGTTCGATATTTGAGTATGAATTCACAGACTAGACGGTTTTGTGGTCTTAAGAACTTCCTATTGTTGTTATACAGAATTCCTGTTAAAAAGGACATTTTGTGTCATTTCTGGAGTATACCAGTTGGCCCTATATTTAGATGGAGGTAGAATTCGTGGTCCTGGTCCTAAAGATGTTCACCATCTAGTTGAGGAAAACAGTTACTGAAACAGTTCAAAGCAAAGTAGTTCCATCTCAGCCTTGCTGTGTGGCTGGCACCTGTAAGAAGGCTCTCCGCTCAGACATTTAACAGACAGATCCCGTAGCTCCTGTTCCCATTCTGTGCTAGCAGCGACCGTCCTGCTGGGCACGGGCCACCATCACCACCTGGAGTCCTGCACCCTGCAGGCTAAGAGAGGGACCCACGTCTGTTGCAGTCATTGTACTGTTTATATTTCTCTCATTTGAAAGTGTTTAATATTCTGGAATTGTATGATGTGCAATTAGTGTGAAATCTAAAGTGAATACACTTTTAGCTAAAGTGCACCACAGCTGACTTGTAAATAGCATCTGCATTCAAAAGAAAGGTTTTAAGAGCATTCATTAACTCAGCGAATATTTATTGAGCAACTGCTATGAATTCAGTACTGTTGTAAGGGGATTTTTTTGGCAAACAAGACAACAAAGTACCTATTGTCTTGAAACTGACATTTCAGCGATGGAAAATAGTAATGGTGTAAGTGGCAGCATCGTGTATGTTGTAATGTATGATAAATGTACGATAAAAATGTGAGGCATAAGGACACTGTGATAACCTGAGAGGCCTGTCCCGGACAGTTCTGTGCTCAGAGCTTGTCGTGCAGAGCAGCAGGGAGAACACGGCAGGCGCTGTTTTAGACAGGACGGTTTGAGCATGAATCTCAGTGCAGATTTCTGGGGCAGGAGCTTTCCAGTCAGGCAGAACAAGAAGGGCAGCCACAGGAAATGATGCTGGAGCATAGAACATGAGGCTGGGTGTGCGAGGTTTGAGTGAAGGGGGCCTCCGGGGGGCCACGGCAGGGCGCTGGGCTTTTTCTCCCAAGTGTCCTGGGCACAGGAGGTGCCTCAGGGAGAGTGGGTGCAGAGAGAGCCTACAGCAGTGGCAGGGGCTGGGCAGGCGGCTGTCAGATGCACGCTGTAGGCAGGAGCCCGGGTCCTGCTCCTGGATTGTCGGATCGTGGGAGCCGAGGGAAACTGAGGAGTCAGAACTGACTGGTAGGTTGTTGACCTTGAGCATCTGCATGACTTCCGTGTCCCGAGTGAGGTGGAAACAGTAAGGAGAGGAAAGGCGTCTGGTGGTGGGTGTATTAGTGGGGACTCCCCCGAAAACAGAAGGCTGTGGGTGCCTTCAAAACAGCCTCGTTAGGAGTTGGCTCATGTGATCCTGGAAGCTGATTTCATCAGATCTGCAGCTGGAGGCCCAGGAGAGCTGAGGGCTTCTTGCTTCCAGTCTGTGCCTGAAGACCTAGGACCCAGCATAGCCAGTGGAGGAATAGTCCAAAGAGTGGAGAAAAAACAGTGTCCCAGCTCAAAGGTAATTGGGCAGAAGAAATTCCCTCTTATTTAGGAGAGAAGATCAGCTTTTTGTTCTAGTCAGGCCTTCAGCTGATCAGATGCAGCCCACCACATTAGGGAGGGCAACCTGCTTCACTATCATTAAATCCATCCAGAAACACTCAGAATATGCTTGACCGAATTATCTGGGCACCCTGTGGCCCAGTCAACTTGACACATAAAAAGAACCATCACAGTGGGATATCTGGAGTTTTGTTTTGGTCGTATCAACTTTAAAGTAACTTTGCTGTGTCCTCGTCAAGATAGGACATGGGGTGGGTTGGATGTCAGAGTCTGGGCTGAAAGACAAAGGGAGGGCTGGAGAGAGAATTTGGAAGTCAGTGCAGATGTAGGACTTGGCACTCCGTGAGATGGCCTCACGTCGAGCTGGCCCTGGGATTGAGCCCTGGGATGTTCCTGCCCCGAGGAGGCGGGAAGCAGTGTCTCGTCTTCCCACTGTCCTCGCAGGCCAGTCCTTCCTGCCTGAGGCTGCTCTTTACATGGACGGTGACTCACCACCGTAGCAAGGACTCTTCGAGAGGAGAGAGCTTCGCAAATTCAGGCTTCATCCCGGCTCAGGAATCTGGGGTGGGAACCATTTCAGAGCCAGATCATGTGATAAGCAGCAGCTCCGTCCCCGAGCTGCTGCCACTCCCTGCTGCCTGTGACACGTACACGCTGCCCCAGTCCCTGTCACAGAGGGGACATGCCACTTACCAGCAAGGCGACTTTGGGCAAGCCGCTAGACCCCTCAGGCTCTGCCGGCCTGTCTATGAAATGGGGATCTCAGACCCGCCTGGAACTCGTCCGGCCGCCTCACAACCTGTAGGCCCAGTGAGATGCTTTACAAAAAGGACAGAAATGTTCAAAACCTGTGGAGAATAAAGACAGCGCGAGCGTCCAGCCCTCTGCGGCCTCAGGGCTGGACGCTCGCTCCTCACACCCCCCGTTGATGGCGCCTGGATCTGACCTCCTCCTCTCTCGGGGTCCTCCGGGGAGGGAGGGAGTCAGGACGCAGCAACCACGGTGAAGAGACCTTGGTCCCTTCGCTGAGTTCTCCCGCTTCTCACTCCCCCGGTCTGTCCTTGTCCTTCCTGCCTCCGTAACGGGACAGGACGTGCGGCCCCACAGTCTCTAGCAGGAGGAGTCCGTGTCCCTGGCAGAGACCAGGTCGGGGCGGGCGGAGCTGAGCGTCCTGGCCTCGCTAACGAGAACCACGCACGGTGGTCGAGGTCGGGAATGACCTCATTTCTTGAACTCGTTCAAGAAAACATCACCTTCTTCTGCAGGCGGGTCCACGCGTCTTCTTGGTTTCTCTCCCCGTTGCCAGTCACACTCTTAGTCACTGCGCGTCTCCCCCTCCCTGAGCTCCGCGCTGCAGGGTGCCCGGGTGAGTGCTCCGTCTGCTCCAGGAGCTCCTCCAGCCCGAATCTGACCCTGAACTCCGCCCCATTCTCCTCCCACTCTCCTGTGGGCCTCCGCTGCCTCTCCTGCGCCTCCAGGCCTCGTCCGAGCTGAGCTGCCGCTAACCTTTGTCTCACCAGAAACCTGACTGGACGTCTCATGGCCAGTGCAACGCCTCCCTGCCCCCCCTGCACTGCCGCAAACTCGTCCCAGCCGCCAGCCTGTCACCACGCCTGCCCTCAGGTCCCAGAGCATCCGTGACCCCCGCTGTGCCCCTGGCCAGCTCTCGGCGGTCCCTTCCGCTCTCCTTTGGTTTTAGTTGTCCTGGTCTCTGCTTCGCACATCAGGACACGCTCCTTCCTTGTCCACAGCGCCGTTACCCACTAACGTACCCTGTGATCAGCTGGTGTCTTGTGTGTGTTGTCCCTTCTTAGCAGGAAGGTGACCTGGGGCAGAACAGGGAACTTGGCTGCCTGTTGTTCAGTGTGCACCCTGAGCTCCTGGGAGGTGGCCTGGCCGGTAGCAGGAGGTGAATGTGGCACAGTGAAGGAACGAACGACCTACAACATGTTAACGTTGCCTGGACATTTTTTCTGGGGACTTTGTAGAGTATTTGAAGTGTTCCTCTTGAGATTTTCAGTTCTGATTCTGTCTGGTCCGGAATCCGCGTAGTTGCCAGTCACGCAGCTTTTCCTGAATGTGCCCACTGATGCGTAAAAAGAAGCTGTTTTTGCTTTTGTGTGTGATTCTGAAATTTCCCCAACACAGGAGAACCCAGCGCTGGCGGTTGCAATTAAAACATGTAAAAACTCTACTTCGGACAGCGTGAGAGAGAAATTCCTTCAAGAAGCCTGTAAGTTTCTAGAAATTTCTATGGAACTCCCTGTGACTTTTTACCTGTGAAATGCAAGTGGTCTCTGCGGAAGTAAGAACGGTAACACTCTGACTTGTCTGTGGCGACCGTGTTACTGTCTCACCTTGCAAATTAATACCCGTATCTGTAGAGGCGCGTGTCCACACGTCGCTCCAGGTAAGCCGTGGTGTTCGGGGTGTGAGGGCAGACAGATCACTGACCCCGTATCCTTCGGGACCCATGTGGCTGAGCATAATGTGGCGCTGGGACTAGGCAGACGTAGAAAGGAGTCTTACCTGGCTGCCTCCCGCCCTAGAGTTCGGGATGAGCAGGACAGACGCGGTCCCCGCGTGAGGGAGCTCACAGACCAGGGAGAGAGCCGGGACCATGCCCCGTGCCCTGACCCTGCCTCACAGCCGCCCCTGCGGCTCCCCGCTCACGCATCCGGATGAGACTGTGGGGAGGGTCATGCGTGGGTAGCCGTTCTCTGCCAGGCCCTCGTCCTGCCCTTTCCACCTGCCCTCAGGCTGGGACGTCCTCCCTGCTTTCACAGCGCTTGCCCCTTCTCATCTGACCACGTATTTAGCGTAGTTTCTCCTCAGGAGGCTTTGTCACAGGACCACATTCTCTCCTTCCTAAGTATTTGAAACTAAACAACATGGCCTAGAAATTAGTACTGCCCTCTCTCAGCTTCAGGCTCCACGGGGCTGGGACCGTGTCTGCTGTGCTCACTGCCCAGGCCGGTGCCCAGCACAGCACTGGTCGTGTGCTCAGTAGACACTGGTCGTGTGATTGAGTCCTGGGGTCCCTCCTTACATGGACATGGAACAAATGCCTTCTACCGTCCATTTCAGGAAATATTAACCACCCAACCGTCCAGTAAATTAATAAGTCATAGAGTAAGTCATATTGACTTTATTGGTGTATTATCATTTTCATCAAAATCGTATTGTACTTCCATCAAAACAAAACAAAACAAAACAAAAACAAGTCTGTCTTTAATCCTGTTCTTAGATCTCTGTTTCCAGTATCTTCAGGACAAGACAGACCCTGGCCATGACTTCTGTCTTAACTAGTTCATTTCCAGAGAGCGCCTCGGCCACCCTTCCTTACTGCTGTGTCAGAGAATAACCTGGACAACTGTTTCTCCCTAGTGACGATGCGGCAGTTCGACCACCCTCACATTGTGAAGCTGATCGGCGTCATCACGGAGAACCCCGTCTGGATAATCATGGAGCTGTGCACGCTTGGAGAGGTACCCGACCCGCACCTGGTGTCTCGGTGCTGCCAGCCCCTTTGTCACAGCCACAGTGGAACGGCAGTCCGTGCTTGGCGTTCGTTCGGCCAACTCCGGTGTTTGGTGTCCTTTGTGTAAGGGGCGGGGGTGTGTGAAGGACACTCTTGTGGTTCAGGCTCGGAGACTATAACGTCAGTGCTGGAGGCAGTGGTGACCCTGTGGATCTGTCTTCCTCTCTGGTGCTGCCGCCTGATGCTAGCCCAGGGGTCCAAGGAAGAAAGGGGTGCTCCTAACGGAATGCAGGCAAATGAATGCTGCATCTTGGTAAACCTGCAGTTCCTTACTGTTTGAGAATTCGTTTTATGGCGTCTTTCCGACCAACCGATATTAGTCACAGTTTCTTTTGAAAGTGTGAGTAACATATGTGGACAGATCTCCTTACTTGACTTTCTCCGGGACACAGAAATTCCTTGCTTTCTATGTCACCGTCACCTGGAAATTTGTTAGAAGCCAGATTCTTGGGCCCCCGCCCAGGCCTGGCAGATGAGACCCTCCGCAGGGCAGGCGGTCTGTCCGGGCCACGCCGTAGCCAGCCTGCTCGCAGAGGGACACAAGTCCCTTCTCCAGGTGACCACACTTGCCCTTCTGGTATTAAAGCTCAGTGATTTAGCCTGAAACGTTACGTACTTTCCTTCACTTCTGAAGGACCCCAAGCACAGTTTGGCTTTCCGTGGAGATAGGGGTTCTGATGCGCGGGTGTCAAAGGACAGTTGGGGCCCACGTGCCTCCCTTCCTCCGGGCCCCCCGCTGCTCTCCTCCGCACTCGATAACCGCGTTTGCTGGGCGACAGGACTTCAGGCCTCTACAGCGGCATTTCTTCCTCTGCCCTACCTTTCCGAAGAAAACACAGAGCTTACATATATCTTTCATTCACAGTATTTTTCTGCTTTTGCCTTTGGAGAATTTGCTGGTTTTTCTGGCTTAAACTGTTACTAAATATTTCTCCTTTGTGGACTGATTTTGTAGAATTAGAGTTCAGTTCAGCTGCCTTCCTTTGCCGTGCTGGCATTTAGCTGAATCGGTCGTGACAGTGGTAATAAGGACTGACAGGCCCCGTGGGGTCAATACCCAACACCTTTCTGTACCCGAAGCTTGCTGGAGGAAGCCGGGAGAACTTCTTGCCTCCCCTTCCTCGTCACCTTATCTTCGGGTCTGCCTGGGTGCGGGCCTGCCGGTCCTCGGGTCTGCCTGGGGTGCAGGCGCGCTGTGCCAGTACGTGCGGCCGACCCGACTCGGTCCTTGTCCCCCCGGCCCTTCGCGGCGATACTTCACACTCTTCATTTCCCTGCAGCGTCTTCCTGTATTTTTTCAGAAATTTGTCCACAATCATGAAGATTTCAGTTTTTGAATAGGATTCAAATACCAAACGATTAACCATTATTTCTGAGCTAATAAGTTTCATTCTGCCCCTTCATCTTAGGGGAGAATTGAAGCCATTCTCATAAAAGTATGTTTGGAAATGGGCAGTATTGTTGAATGTAGCTCCTTAGCTGTTGATATCTGTTCTCTGTCACTAATTTTTTTTTTTTTTTATCTTGTTTGCTGTTGCAAAGCTGAGGTCATTTCTGCAAGTAAGGAAGTACAGTTTGGATCTGGCGTCTCTGATCCTCTATGCCTATCAACTTAGTACAGCTCTCGCGTATCTGGAGAGCAAAAGATTTGTGCACAGGTAAGATGCAGTCATAAAGCTGTCGAGCTGCCCTCTGGGCGGGGGAGGGGTGTAGCGGGGAAACCCGAAGGAGGAAATGCTCAATGTGCCCCGTGAGCCTTTCTACCCCTGGACTCTGTGGTACGTAGATGGTATCGGGAAGTCAAGCGGCACCTGTCCTGGTGCAGGGAAGACCCAAGGCCCGTTCGTACGCACGTTTAGGTTTTCCTCCCATTAGCTGTGAACATTGCGTTTGGGTCAGTTCTCTCCTCCACAGATGCTACTGAGAGCCCATACACGGCTCCAGAGCTGTGAGCATGTGGACCTAAAACGGACACTGGCCCGGGCCTCCGGGACCCCAGAGGGTCATGCGTGACATCTGGCGGGAGCTGTGGCATTTCTGTTTCTCATCCGAGGCCCTGATTGGAATGCAAGGGAAAGCCCTTCTGGTTTGCCCACTACTTTGTTACCCAGCGTGAAAATAAATTCCGTCAGCCAAATCATGGACAAGGGTTTGGATGACGGCTTTGACTTCCGGTGATGAGATCCCTTTGTAGCGGCAGGGTTACGAGCCCCGTCGTGCAGCCTCTCTGTTGATGCAGGTGCTAATACGATTGTAGGGAAAGTCAGAATGCCTTTTTTATGCATTATTCTCATACTTGTTATTTGAGAATATATTTTGCTGCCGATCAAAACACTATTCATCATATTAATGAGTAAATTTCTGCCAAAAGGAATATACTTGAAGTAAAATCATAAAAGTGTTCTTTTTTTCAGTGCATAATAAATCTGTTTGCATTGTCCATAAGCTGTCTTTCAAAATGCCTGTCATTGTGTCTTTATATAATATAGATGACTTTGTGGGTTTGTTTCTCCTCGTATTAAAATTATTTTCCCAAATTCTTCCTTATCAGGGACATTGCTGCTCGGAACGTTCTGGTGTCCTCAAATGATTGTGTAAAACTAGGAGACTTTGGATTATCCCGATACATGGAAGACAGTACTTACTACAAAGGTAAGGAGTCAGAGTAGTAAAGAGGCAGTAAGCTCAGAATCTTCAAGGATTTTTATTTCCTAAAAAGGTGGTCTTTAATAAACTCAGCTGATTTTCAACAGAGGCATAAAATAAGTTCAGTAGAAGAAAGACAGCCTTTTAGTCCATGGGGCCAGAGCAGTTAGACATCCAGAGACAAAGAATGGACCTCGGCTTGAGTCACCCCTTGGGTCAGGGGCTCTTAGGCTTAATTATAAAACATAAAGCTGTGAAACTTTTAGGAAGGACATACGAGTCAATCGTTGGGGTCTAGGGCTAGACAAAGGGTCCTTAGACCTGACACCAAAAACATGATCCATAAAAGGAGACACTCGGTAGATGGGATTTCATCGAAATTGAAACTCTCTGTTCTGCAAAACACCTGTTCGGGGGTGAAAGGGAAGGTGCAGACCTGGAGGATCTCTGCTGGGCACAGGGTCCCCCCATAACCACAAGTGATTCCACAAAGGACTGGTGTCCACAGGGTAGAATGAGCTCTCAGAATTCATCAGGGAAAACAAGAATATGACATGGACAAACAGTGGGAAGAGAGGCTTCACTGAAGAGGGTATGTGGAGGGCAGAGAAGCCCGGATGGAGGCTCAGACCGTGACGAGGTATAATTGCCCACATGTCAGAACGCTAAAATTAAAAATAGTGATAACACCAAATGCTGGCAAAGATGCAGAGAAACTGGATCACTCCCAGATTGCTTGTGAGAATGTAAAATGACAGAGCCACTCAGGAAGAGCTTCACAGATCCCTGCTGAGTCAGCTGTGCAGCTGCCGTACAGTCCAGCGGGCACACTCCTGAAGCGAGACATGCCGTGCACGCGAAACTGCATTTCAGTGTTCACTACAACTGTATTTCCAGTGGCCAAAACCTGGAGTCAGCACGTCTCCAGCTGGCGACCGCAGTCAGACACCTCCGCAAGTGGGGCGGGGGCTTGACCCGGTGGAAGCAGTCGGGCCGAGGACTCCAGTCTGCTCACCCAGAGACTTCTGTCGGCTGGTTTCAGAGCGGAAATCTAGCTCATGTGATTCTTCTTCCAATTTTGGAATCAGTTCGACTTGGTTCTTTAAATTATTACAGAACAAATATTTTTATTAACAAATGTTCCTACTCCTAATATTTCAGTTGTGGTTTGGATTTATTATGCTCTTAGTATGTATTCTAATTCTTACTACCACTTCAAAGGCCAGTTTCTTTCTCACTTTTTAAAATTCTTGTATTGTGGCAAAATGAGATTTTTACATACAAAACTAGTTCCTTCATCTTACTGCAGGGCTGATGTCTGTTCCCTTTCCATGTGCCTTCAGTACGCCACAGCCCGAGGCAGTCTTAACCGAGATGTGCTGCTATACGAGAAAAGAATTCTTGGGTTGTTCGTTCATTTCAGCTAGTCATTTAACGTAAAGATGATCAAGCAGCTCTCTGCTGTTTTATTTTTATTTTTATTTTTTGCTCTCTGCTGTTTTAAAATACGTTTGCTGTCCAGCTCAAGCCCTGAGCGGTCCAGGTCCCGGACTCCCAGTCAGGAGCTGACCTCCAAGCAGTGTGGTGACGGAGCCTTCGCGTCACGCTGACGGCATTTAAAGTGAGCCGCTGACAAGTTCATGTATTCCTCGTCATCTCGGACGGGTGCCTAAGTCCAGACCCCATTGGGCTGCAGGAGGACACCCCCTAGAGGCTGGGGTTCTTGGGGGTTCAGGACGCAGGAATAAGTAGTTTAGAAGGAATCGAACCGAGGATTTGACTCCACTTGTCATGAAGGTGCTTGAAGTTAAGTGGGAAAAAAGAAGTGACTCGAGTGAAATTATCTTCAGCTTGAAGGGACTCAGAGGCACGCGTGGCTCACAGGAGGTGTCCAGATGAGGCCAGCAGAGCGCAGGCACCTCTATGAACCTAGGCTCCCTCTGACGTGGACTCGCGCTCCCCAGCGCCCCTGCTGCCTTCCCAGACACACCGCTCAGCCGTGGGCCTTCTCTGCTCCCGGGGCATCTGGCGTTCACTCAGAGTCCGGGTCACACCCGTACTGTACCTTTTAGAGCTAGAAGTCCGCAAGGGCAGGTACTCTGGGCGTTCCTCTTGTCACCCAGCAGCTGAAGGACAGTTCTGTGAAGTGGCAAGTTATTTCCTTTGTGGCACAGAAGGAAGGCTCGTGAGGCCTCTAGGGACGGATGATGTAGGCTCACCTAAGAAGTGTACTTTTTCATTCCATCCATCAGCTGTCCTGCCCTGCACACAGCCGCGCAGGCACCGTGGTCAGTCCTCATTCCGTATTCCGTGCGCACGGAAATGTGCAGCTACCGAAGTCCTGTTCAGTGCTTTCGGGGTCACGTGTGGGCGCGGGGCAGGGGAGGACTGGCCTGTCTCTGCGGGAGGATGGGGTGGGGGGGGGGGCAGGGCAGGGCAGGACAGCACCAGCTGCTCTGGCTCAAACCCCAGCTCGGGCTCCCGGTGGCGGTGGCCTCGGGCAAGTCACGAAATGTGTCTGAGCCTCGTTTTCTGAAGGAAGGAGAACCAGCAAGCTGAGCTGTTCGCAGGGTTTGAAGCTAATCTGTGTGGCGTGTGTACGCGCGTGTACATGCTCCCTCCAGAACAGTGTCCGGCCAGTGGGTTAGGATCTGCCACACAGCAAGTCACGGCTGGGAGCACCAGCTAGCCGGGCTCCCTCTGCCTCCCACGCCCCCCGCCTGTCCACACAGCGGAGGCCTGCAGCGCTGTTTCCACGCCACAGGCTGACCGGATCACTCCAGATGACCTCACCACACTGAGGAAACAAAGGATAGTTCTTCCAGATTAGCAAAGCCCAAGGGGTCAGCTATTTAAAGCTTTTTATTTTGATACTGAAAATCTCAGCGAGCTGTAACTGTTAGATCCTTGAGCAGATAACAAGGAAAATTCACTTTCTAAAATTAATCTTCTAGCTTCCAAAGGAAAATTGCCAATTAAGTGGATGGCTCCAGAGTCCATCAATTTTCGACGTTTTACCTCAGCTAGTGATGTGTGGATGTTTGGTGAGTATTTTGAAGTTTTGGGTTTTTAAATGACCATTTCATAGACTACCAAACAGACTTAGGCTTAGCTCTTTCCGCAGTATTTAGGCTTCTCTGCCTTCCCTTGCCTGGACGCTGCTCCACAGACATCCTCTTGGTTCATTCGGCAGCTGCTGGGCACACGCGGGGCACCGGCTTCTGTCTGAACCCCCCCACCCCCCGACTCCGGGCCTCTGTCTCCCTGGGCCCTCTCTGCGTCCCTCCTGGGAGTGGTTGTAGCTCTCTCCTTCCCTCCTCTCTGTCTCTCCGCCTTCCCATCTGCTCCTTCTCTGTGAGTGACTTTAAATGGTCGACCTGTCCTCGGGTTCTGTGCCAGCCCCTCCGCTCTGGAACATCCGCGTGGCGCTTTGCTCGTGTGCTGGAGCCCAGCCTCCTTCTCGACTTCCCAAGGCTCAAACGTTTGATCCTTTGTCTCCTGTGGCTTCTGCTCTAGCGCCTGCTCCGTGCCTCCCCACCTGCTCCGAGCTGGTCGCTGTCCCGTTCTGGGGGTTGCCGTGGAACCTTCTGACCGTGGGACGGGGTGGCCCTCACTCATTCTGCACCGCTTGCTTCAACTGCTACGTCCGGTTTTAAATCACTCTCCCCTTTCCACACGGATGCTGCCCCCCCCACCCTGCCCCACTCTTCTGGTCTAACTCCTTCCACCTGGAACACGTCATAACACCCTCTCCCAGCTGAAATTCTGACGTTCGGGGTCACCTGAAACGTCCCCTCTTCATGAAGCCTCGTGTAGCCGGTGTGTGCTCCAGACGTAACCTCCCGTCCTCTGTTCCCTGCACTTCCGCTCTCTGCCCTAACGCTCACACGTGGATCTTGTGCGCGGCCCTGTGTGCGTGCTTTCTCCCTAGATTTTGAACTACTTCGGAGGAGATGCCCGGACAGGGTTATGTACCTTTCCCCCGTAATTAAAAATAACTTGATACACATCAAGTACACGTTCTTCTTTTTTCTTCTGTGTACTTGCTGTCGGTCTCCTCTAGTGCCCTGAGTGATAACAGGAGAGAGAAGGAGAGCAGCAAATAGTGTGACAGGGCTTAGAAAGAGCTCTGGGGTCCGCTTGCTGTGGCGTCACCTCCCAGGACCTCACTCGCCGGCTGTGTGACCCAGAGAGCCGCTTGTTCATCCTGGCAAGGGGACTTGAGCTTGCCAAGATTCTAAGATGCCCATTTCTCACGCTGTCACTTCTCTGGAACTGGTGGCATTTTGTAGTCGGTGTGAGTTGGGGACGTGTCTTACGTGGCTTCCTTACCCACACTCGTGTCGACTTTGTATCGTTCATCCCTGTGTCGCTTCCTTGTCTGAATGAGTTTGGAAGTGCTCATCGGTAAGAATAAAACAGTTCCAAGAGGAAACAGGATGGTGCCGTGACTTAGGTGGTAGAATTTTCCTCCATTTTTGGTTATATAAACAATATTGTATTTTATAATCAGTGGCATCTTGGTTTTGATAAAATACAGTGTTTAAGGAAATGTGAGGTGTAAGGATAATGTGCAAATTTCGAAAGTCTTACGCTGCCCGGTGCTCAAGTCCTACTAAAGTCTTACGCTGCCCGGCGCTCAAGTCCTACTAAAGTCTTATGCTGCCCAGCGCTCAAGTCTTTACTAAAGTCTTAATGCTGCCCGGCACTGTTGTTAGTAACGACGTCACAATTTCCGGTGAGAAATGCAGAACTAAGGCATTACTTCGGTCATATACTCTTCAGTATGGAGTGACTAGAATTCGGAAAACATCAGAATGTCGTTCACGTGGGCAGGATAATGTGCCTTGTTTCCTTTGAGGCACAGCCCTGCTGTAGGTGCCAAAGACCCTGAAGCAAGGGGCCTCCGCCAGCCCGTGACTCGGTGAGCAGGGAGGGCAGGGTGGAGCAGGGGCTCGCCCAGCCCGTGACTCGGTGAGCAGGGAGGGCAGGCCGAGCAGGGACTCACCTGGGCCATCAGGGCACGTGCATAGAAAGAGAAGCGCTCATGCGGAGGAGAAGGAAGGGACACTAAGTGCGGCGAGGCTGGCATAAGCAAAGGCATGTGTGTGGCTTGTGCTGGGGTGCCAGGGCCGCCAGAGCAGCCCACAAGACATGCGAGCCACCCACAGTCCCCACCAGCCCACCTGCTCGGTTCCCCATTCTCCGCCTTAGGCCCCGTTCGCTCATTTACTGTAAAAGTGGGCTTTCAGAGGTTGTTAGAGGACACGAACTGTCCTCTGCGGTCTGTGAGGGTGGAGTGTGAGTGAGGGGCCGGTGGGTAGGGCCACTGTAGCCCAGGGGATCCAGAGTTTGCCTATGGGGACAGGGACCCCCCGACCAACTCGTGCATGAGCCAGCTGACAGGGCCAGCACGTCCTAGCCAGGCCCGGGCCGCCTCTCTAAAGGAGTCTGAGCATTCTGAAGGTAAAGGCTTAAATTTTAGTATGTTCCTTCGTTAGGCCTCAGGCCAGCTGCCGTATGCATCAGCAGCTTGGACTGCAGTGGGGGGCCAAGGTCAAATTCACCCGGCCTGTTCTGAACTGGTTCGTTAAGCCATGAAGGGTCACTGTACCTGGTGGGGCATCTTTTTTTTTTTTTTTTTTTTTTTAAGATTTTATTTATTTGACAGAGATCATAGGCAGGCAGAGAGGCAGAAGCAGGCTCCCCACTGAGCAGAGAGCCTGATGCGGGGCTCGATCCCAGGACCCTGAGATCACCCTCAGGTCGTGACCTGAGCTGAAGGCAGAGGCTTAACCCACTGAGGCACCCAGGCGCCCCTGGTGGGCCATCTTCTAATACAGGATTTTTAGAGAAGTAAACCTCTTAGAAAAACTTGGGCGTTTTTTGGAAAATAACATAATTTTCCTTATTTGGATCATATTAAGCTAATACTGCTGTTCTTATTTATAACAGAATTCACTGACTACTGCTTTATTTACCTGATTTGCCCCAAGTCACACAGCTGGTCCTCTGGTGCCAGCTGTGCAGTTTTTCCTGAAACACAGGCGTGCTTCTCTTCCCACCGAGTTCACGGCTCTGCTTTCCTCCCCACTTCACAGGTGTGTGTATGTGGGAGATACTGATGCACGGCGTGAAGCCCTTTCAAGGAGTGAAGAACAACGACGTGATCGGTCGGATTGAGAATGGGGAGAGGCTGCCGATGCCGCCAAACTGCCCTCCGACCCTCTACAGCCTTATGACGAAATGCTGGGCCTATGACCCCAGCAGGCGGCCGCGGTTCACTGAGCTCAAAGCTCAGCTCAGGTAGGAGTGGGGGGAGCAAGGGCCGGGGCTGGGGTTCGGCTCGTGCGGCTTCTCCCACGCAGTCAGAGTGTTTGAGGTCATTCTGTCAGGACGGCTAAGGCTATGGAATGACTTACTGATCGGTTTGCGTTGATTTATGCCTTGCTAGAATGCTCAGGAGATTGGGTCGTCAAATCTTAATCGACTTCACGTTAGGAAGTCGACTTCTGACTTGGCGTGGCTTCCAAGCCGCGTGAGAACCTAGTCCCTCGTGGCCCACCCAGTTCCATCTCCCTCTCCTGCTCCATCGCCAGCGCTCCTAACTGCTCACGCTTCTCCCTGCACGGCCCAGCATTTCCCACGTGCTGTTTTCGCTCCCGGGGACGCCTTCCACTAGCTGTGCCCCCTGCTAACCACCTCTGTGGTCTTCAGAATCCAGCTCAGATGTCACCTCCTTCAGGGGACAGCCCTAGTCAGCCCTGCCCCCAAACAGAGAGCCACTCTTTGGCACCTTTTCAGTGCTTCTGTCTGTTGTCATGCAAACATCTACATGATCTGTTCGGCTACCATGTCGTGGCTCCTACTTGGTGCCAGCCACGGCCAGACCCGGTAGCTCCCGGTCCCCTACAGGAAGCCCGCAGGGACCTGTTAGCGCACTGAGTCCCTCAGCATGTCTGCGCGGAGCTGACCGTGCACCCGGCCTGGAGAATTACTCATTTGTACGTCTGGGTCCCCCGCCAGGCCCTGAGCTCTCCGGGAGCATCACTGTGTCTCACTCGTTTCTGCGGCTTTGGTGGAGACGTCTGACACACGCTCAGCAAACGGTTGTTGAGTTGGTGTCCAGACTGACTTATAACTGTAATCGATAAGATGCTCTGGTGTGATAAATACCATGGGAAATTTTATCCCTTAACCAGCACCATGGCGTAGCGTGCGCTGTCATCTTCATGATTCCCTGACTCTATGTGACATTTTTAAAATTTGGTGTATTTTCATCTTTTGTCATAGAAAATTAACCAAATATCAGAGTCCAAAAGACCCCAGTGGCTCCTCTGGCCCTGTCTGGTCCCCCAGTGCTCGCGGTCGATCTCGACGGGCCTGGCTGCTCAGGCAGCGCCGCTTGCTGGCAGGGGCGCCCGGCAAGGAGCGTGTTCCACGGAGGAACGAGGGCTGGAGGGAGAGGTGGAGAGGCTTCCCCGGTCAGGGCTCATCGGCTAAGCACCCGCGTGCTTCTGAGTTAGGTTCTGTGGAGTCCACAGTGAACGAGCACAGTCCTGCCGCCAGCGTTCACCGCCTGAAGGAGATGGGCCCGTGTCCCATCACCCCACGGTGAGCGGCGCCTGTCCCCCGGGCCGTGCCTGCCCGCCTGCTCCCGTCCACTCCTGACCGTCCTTCAGGTGTTTCCCGACTGCTTTCTGCAAGCTAAGGGTCTCCAGGTCCTCCGTCCCCGCACAGCGAGTGGGACACACGCTCACTTACTGGAGCTGGATTTTGAACGTGCTTTAGTTCATGTTTTGCTCCTACATTTCTTGGTTCCTCCTTCATCTTTCCTCAGAAGGTGGCCACTTCTGCCCTTGAGATGCCTCCCCTCTCTGACACCGGTGCCATCTGCCTGCCTCCCCGACACCTCCTTTCTCCCCCGACCTGCCGCTCCTCCATGGTCTGAGTACGGCCCACGTGTCCGTCCCGGGCCACCTCCTTTCTCCCAGTTTGCTTCCTGGGCCGTGCTACCCTCTCCCGTCTGTCTGTCTTCAGCTTCCGTCCCGCCTGTTCTCACAGACCCAGAGCCGCGGCCGCATTGCTGCTGAGCGTCACGGTCGTGCTAAAGCCAGTCTGTTACCTTGCCTCCGGCGGCCCCTGGCCTTCCCCTTCCACAGGCTCCAGAGGGGCCTTTGCATCCACCATATCGCCTCACTGCCGCCTGGCACACCCTCCCCCGCTCCCCTGCCTGGACCGTCCATCCATCTAGCACAGCCCCTTACGTGATCTTCTCAGCCATCACTGGGGACGAGTGGCTCCCTTGTTGGCTGGAAGCTTCCAGAGTAGACCAGAGTCCCCAGTCGGCCCGATGGCGTATCCCACCCCTTTCTCACGCCATGGCTGCATTAACCACCTGGGCCTGGAACGCCGCCTTCTCCGCCTGGTGAAATCCGGCCCCTCTTTCTCGGCAGCTCTCAGCACTGGCTCCTTCACGGTTCCATGGCCGATGAGCCTCTGCCCTCGGCGTCTCCCAAGCACTCGGCTCTTCTTGTCGTGCTCCCCCTGCGCTGCCCCAGGTGGCCACACCCGCGTTCAGCCCCTTCCACAGTGTGAGCAGCACAAGAGCTGAGCCTGGGGCCCGATCTCTGGGGCAAGAGGACTACAGCACCTTTCCTGCCCTCGAGGAGCTCACAGTCTAGTATGTCTCAGCCCTACTAGACTGAGGCTCCTTGAGGGCAGGGATCGTCATACTCGCCTCGGTGCCGCGCGCACCCGCAGGCCACAGGCCTGCGCACAGTGGGGTCCCACGGCCGCTCGAGTTACGGCTTAGCAGGTGCGATCTCACATCAGTATTCACTGAAGGACTGTTTCTTTGGGTGAAGTAGTTCCAAAAACTATCCAAGGTAAATTTTTAGAACCAAATAAAATGATTTCGCACACACACGCGCACGACTACATCTCTTCTGCACAGTAGCGCAGGCCACGGAGCGTGAATTTGTTCCGTGTTTTTCAGTTTCCATCAGAAATGGAGTCTGACTTTGCATTTTAAACATGTAATATGGCTACCAAAGAGGCCAGTAAAATGTGACTCTAATAGCTTGCTTGGACATTTATGTGTAACAGTGTGTCATAGTCATTAGATTCTTTTATTAAGTTTTACAAAATCTTTACCATATCAAAGATTGCTTAACAAATGAGTTTCAGATAGTCTTTACCCCAGGTCAGTGAAAAAGTGTTTCCTGAATCCCATTCTCCATGTCTATTTAAAAAAAAATAATTCGAAGGGACTCAGATCCCCACGGGATCCCACGCATCTGTGGGCCGTGTTTGTCTCTCACTGAGTTGCAAGAAGTGGCTCTCGGGTTGAGCCTTGCGCAGCGAGTCAGACAGCCCTTGGGTCAGACTCCCATGGCGGTCTCCATGACCCCAAGCCTGTCCTCTTCGCATCCCACTCATTCAGAGATGGGAATCCACGGAGAGGCACAAAGAGGTGAGCGGCCGGCTGGCCGGGGACCGTCTGCGGCCCCCCGTAGGGACACCCTGGAAAATGACTCCCGCTGTGTGCCGTGGCGTGCTTGCCCTGGAGGACTGACAGGTTGTGAGAGTGCCCCAGGTGGTTTTTGAAGGAAAAAAAATCTCTTAATCCCTGATTAATTCGGTTAATTCTTCGGTCGACGCTGTGCCGCGGAGGCCACAGTGCGCAGCTTCAGTACTTGCCCTTTTGCAGCGTCGGCTTCCCAGGAGCCAAGGAAGGGTGTCCCTGTCACCTCGGTCTAGGGAAGCAGGGCGAGCTGACGTGTGCTTTCTTAAACCCTTTTTAGACAAATGAGGGAAATGAACTAATTTAAAGTTAAATTTAAAGTTTATACCATACTTTTTAAACTTTGTATTGACCTACAAAGATGTGAACATGGATATATGCCAAGAAGTGAACCGCTCATTGGATTGTCACAAACGGGACCCAGGCACGTAAGCCGTATGTATGCAGGACACAAACACAGCCCTGCTGTCGCTCCAGAAGCCCACCAGGTGCCCCTTCCACTGACTGTTCGCCCTTCGAGGGTGACTGCTTTTAAGCTGTCTGTAAATGGCATCACTCTTTTGTTCGTGGCTTATATCGTTCAGCATTTGCCTTGAGGTCATCTGCAGTGTCAGATAACTACGTTTTTCTCCTGGCTCTTTGGGTTCTGCTTGGGAATATCCCATAGCTGAGTCATCCACCTGGTGGGAATTTAGATTCTTTCCGCTAGGAGCTGTCAGGGCCCCTGCTGTGTCTTTTCGGTGCACGTAGCTACAGGAACCGAGGTTAGCTGTGTCTCTAGGAGCTCGCAGGTATGCCCAGGGGGAGCATCCGTCGGGCCTGCTGGGTTTCCAGAGCCGGTACCCCAGCTCCACTCCCAGCACTGAACAAGAGCCGCGGTTGTTCCAACCATGGTGGTTTTTAAGCCTTTGGAAATTACTCCTTGGTTCTGAGCTCTCTGTTCATATTTGAAGGTTAGGGAACAGAATGTGAGTGGTGAAGAATGTCATAGTTCACCCGAGCGTTTCTGTTCTGAAGAACATCGACCTAGTCGGTATCACTTTGGAAGGTGCTCCGTGATTTCAGCTGGTCTCTGCCACTGTGCTTTTCGGAAGACCTGGTGATAGCTGGTCTCTGCCCTCCGCAGGCAGCCTTATTGTCACGTGGAAAACCAGCGGCGCTCACTGCACGCTTTCCGTTCCAGACCTTGTGCCGCACGCTTCCCCACGTTGCTTCGTCTTAGCCCTCGCATGCCATGGATGTGTAGGTGGGAGCGCCGCCATCCGTTCTCAAACAAGGAGACTGAAACTCTGAGCGCAGGCCACTCGCCTGAGGTCCCAGAACTGTACCTCACAGCGAGCCCCCATGTCTAGGACAAGCTGTCGGCTGGCGCGCCCTGGGCCGGGACCCAAGACACAGCTAGATGTCCTTACGTGCTCTGTCTTGTGATTGCGACGGTGAGCACGTTGTTACTGCTTAGCTAAAAAGAGAAAAGAAGGAAGGGAAAAAACCCAGTATCCTAAGGAATTTCTGAAGCTGGTTTTCTTACGTTTGTTTTGAGTATCAGGTGGAGAAAGTCCCTGGAGGAAAATGGCAACACGTCTGGCACAGGCACAGAGGCCCTCACCCACGCCAGACGTGCTGTCAGTTCCCTCGTGTTGTGTTGTGACCTCCTGAGTGTGCCATACTCAGCCACTGCAGGCCTTCCGAGCGCCCGGCACGGTAGGGAGCTATCATGGGTGCATCCATGAGGCTCGGCTGCGGTGACAGAGGCCAGCACGTGTGTGTGGGGTCTGCCGTGTGGGCCCTGGGGGCAGGAGGTTGTTTGTTTGTCGGTTGGGCTAATATTGTCGTGTTTGCTCTTTAACTTTATCAAGTAAAGCTGGCCTTTGGGAGATCTGCTGGGTCAGGACGGAGCTTGAAGCAGCTGTAGCCCCAGATTGGTGACACATTTTCACATGACATCTCCACATTCACCCTCCCCCGAAGTTTCAGAGCCCCTCAGGACACAGACTGGTCTCGGTTGGGCTGCCAGCAGTTGGGGGTGGGGGGGTGCGGCGTGTAACCTGGGAAAGTGCCAACAGCCCTTGAGGTAGGAATTCAGCCTTCTGTTGAGAGTTATGGGTGTTGTCGGGAAGGTTACAGTTTAAAAAGAAATGTGAATTAGTGGGTTAAAGTCTCTGCCTTCAGCTCAGGTCATGATCCCAGGGTCCTGGGATCGAGCCCCGCATCGGGCTCTCTGCTCAGCAGGAGCCTGCTTCCTCCTCTCTCTCTGCCTGCCTCTCTGCCTACTTGTGATCTCTGTCTGTCAAATAAATAAAATCTTAAAAAAAAAAATGTGAAAAGAAATCTGTGTGACCTGGACCAGGTGACTTCGCCTCCCTGTAGGAGCAGGGTCCCACACGGTCCCACAGCCCTCCCCCCGTCTGGTGTTCAGGGCCACATGAAATGATGTACGTGGCTTGGAGTTAGTGCACATGGTTCCAGCTCTAGCAGTGGTAACGACAAAGCTTTTCCTGAAGATCCGGAAGGGACCTTGCAGCCTTAGGGTACAGAAACATTATTAGTTGCTGTTAAAGAAAAATGGGGTTATTTGAATTCAAAAGTGTTAGCTCCCATCGTCCAGATATAAGATGTAAAGACATTTTATAGACACGTTATGGAGACACAGATGTTAAATTTATAGTCTGTGAAGAGCATCTTGCACAAGTCTTTTGAATCCTTTCTGATTCTTTATTTATCCCAATATGTGGACTCTGAATTAAAGGCTCTGGGTTTTATTGATGATATAAGTTATTTGTGCTGCTTCTCTGTGTAGTTTTTAGGTGGTTTGTATTTGCTTCCAAAATTCCTTTCAAAGGTGGTGTCTGAATTCCTCCTGAGTCATCATTCCAGTATCTCCCTCCACCTTGCTGGCCTGCTGGGTCTAGACACCCTCTAGAAGAGGAATTCGTTTCTCAGTCAGTCGTAGAGACGTCTTCAAACGTTCGTGGCACCTGGGGGTGCCTCGCGGGCGCAGTCAGAAGGGCGCGCGGCTCTTGATCTCGGGGTCACGTTTGTTGGTTGTAGAGATCACTTATATTAATTTTTAGAGACTTTAAGTAAAAACTTATTAAAAACATTCACGGCATCTGAACTTCAAAGGTTTTTGTGGTTTTTTGTGGGTTTTTTGGTTCTTAGCCTTACCAGTAATTAAAAGTAAAGAGTAAATTAAAATTTAATAGGAATTCAATACAGCATCCGCATTCCTTCCACTAGGAATTGTGTCTTAACTGTTGGCATGAGGATCCTTCTGACCCATCCCTGGCTCCCGCCTGCACATAGGTGTTCGTGGCTTTGCCATGGGCCCCACAGTTTGGTTTCGTGTGAATAGATTTCCAGGGAACTTACACATACATTTCAGAAGAATTAGTCCTTTGCACTCACGTGGCTTCACACATCATTTTCATGTGTATTACCTTGTTTGACTTCATAACAGTTTTTAAGAATGAGTTATTACCACCCTTTTCACTGAAGGAGCCTGAGGCTCAGAAAAGTCGTGTAACTCGCCCTAGATTGTGCCGACAGAGAAGGCCTCGGGCCCCTTTCTCCTGCCTCCAAGACCAGCGATCTTTCTTGCATGTCGGCCTCGGGATGTGCCCCCTGCCCCCACCCGGCCGCCCCAGCCTCCTGTATTTGCCCCTACACTGTTCTCCCATCACCTGTCCTGCCTGTAAAGAGGTGCCTCTGACCACATGATGTGGACATGTCTGTCGCCGGGTATTTACTCTTCGTGATTGGAGCCCAGGCGGAAACCCTCGGACTTACCGGGCAGCCGCTAGATTCCCGTCCCTTCAGTTCTCTTTCTCTGACCAGTTGGTTTTTCTCCGCAGCTCTTCCTTCCCCTTCACTGAGCTTTGTCTCCAGGGTTATTTATTATCCCTAAAAACGTAAGGGGAGAGCGGAACAGCCTCGAGTGGCTGTGCGTGGCTCCCCCTTGACTTCAGGTCCCTGAGGGACAGGGTGGCTGTGTGGAGGGACGTAGGACACAGACGGAGAAACACTGGCTTTCTACCACTTACAAATAAGCCTGCACCCCCAGCCTAGCCGGGCCTTGCGTGCCTGGCGGAGAGTTTGGCGTGGGGATGCTGACGCCTCCCACAGCTCTTTCTCCCTCGGGGCCCCGAATCTGCATTTAGCAATACCGTTTGCATTCTCCACTGAGCGGCTGCTCTGGAGACCAGGGCACGCTTGGTTAACTTGTCCCCGTCTGCTTTGAGTTACTGACTGCCCTGTGCTTCCGTGTGCCAGGCCCACACAGCCAGGAAGGTCCCCTGGCTGCCACCTCAGTCCTTTATCCTCCAGAGGTCACATTCGTCTATGTTAGTAACCTCACACAATGAAGATTTGTGTGTTTTAAGTAGTACTTTACAAAAAGTAAAGAAACAATCTTCCATCTTGAATCCTACACGGTGCCCTTCGTTCTTCCCTAAAGAGCCTTTTTCTGTTCCATTTCCCATTCATCCAGAGAACTTCTTGAGCATTCTCTGTGTTCATCTGTCGGTAGTGAATTCCATTCATTTCGGGGGGGTTCTTCTCTGAAAACCCACTGAACTTAATTTCCCTGGAACAGAGTTCAGACTTCACAGTGGTCCTGTATCTTCTCCTTTTGGGCCTTGAAAGCTGCTCTTCTGCTGACCTCTGTTGTGGCTAGTAAGAAGTCACTGGCCCTTCAAGTCCTTGTCCTCCATCCGTGCTTTGTCGTTCCTTACTGGCTGCTAGCGTGGTTCTGTCTTAATCTGTGGGTGTCAGCGGTCAGCTGGGATGTGCTGAGTGTACTTGTCTTTGTACTGATCATACCTGGGGTTCCCTGTCGCTCCTGAACCTGTAACTGTGTGTCTCATAGCCGCCTGTCGGGTGTTGATCTGCTCCATTTTCTCACTTCTGCAATTCCAGTTCCTTGTCATTAAGCCTTTTGATAGTGTCCTTCAGGTCCCAGGAACCCTGTTCTTTTTCTTTTCCCCCCAGTCTTTTTCTCCAAGTCCTTCAGATTGGATAATTCTAATGATTCGCCTTCAGGTTCCCTAAGTGTTTTGTCCTCCCCATCCGACCCGTCATCCAATCCTGTGGAGATTTTATTTCAGACGCTGTACTTTTCATCATAGAATCTTCATTTTAGAATTTTCCTTTGTCTCTTTCTTAAACTCCCTATTTCTTGCTAACATTTCTTATATTTCCATTAGTTATGAACAGATTCTGCTCTATGTCCTTGAATATAATAGCTCTTCCAAGCCCCTGTCTGCCAGTTCCAACTTCTGAGCCATCTTTGGAATCGCCTCCTTTACATGGTCTTTTCCTCATCGGAATGGATCATGTTTTCATGTTTATTTTATATTCGGTAATTTTAGATTATGTCCTGGACATTTGTGAATGATGGATTGTGGAAACTCTGGATTCAGTTCGGTTCCTCTGAAGAATGGGTGCATTGTTTTAGCAGGCAGTTAACATGGCTGATCTTAAAGCACAGATTCTCTCCCCATGCTGTAGGCACCAGCCCACATCTTGATTCAGTTCTCTTCACCTTAGCCGGGCTGCATGGAGCCTGTCCTGTGCATGCCTGGCTCCAGCTTCTGCTAGAGATTTGGGGAGATTTTATACAACTGCAGACTGCTGTCTGGCAAATGGCCATTAAAAAATGGGGATTTATCCAGGGCCCCTCGCCCAAAAAATGGGACTTATGCCAGCCCTGCTCAGGGTCCAGCTTCTGTGGGTTTCTCTCCTGTGCGATCATAAGAAGGCTTGCTTCTTATGTCATTGTCCATAGTTGCTGTCTGCAAGAGGGTTCATCAAATAGTTGCTATGCAGACTTGCCAGAAATAGAAAGAAGTCACTATTTTTAAAGAAAGATTTTAGCAGGATTCACATTTTTGAAAAGTGACTTTTTTGAGATGGACAATGCCACAAGCAAACAAAAGTGCCTTATCTCCGGCAATTTGAGATACATGAAGAGAAATTCAGTCTTAGTGCATCCATGAAACTAGACGTCCGGTCGGCTCTGCCTGTTTGTCAGCGAGAAAGAGCAGAGGCATTCACTGTAACCGTACGGTTCTGCGTTTAGCCGCGGGTCAGCCTCTCACAGATACGCTCTCTGCAACTGAATCTCAGGGCTCCAGACTTGTTTTCCGCAAAGATACCAGGCGGGGCTTTTTGTTAAAAGGTCAATTCCATTCCTTCGTGGTGAGGCAATGTTGGGTAATTATGAGAGATCATGTTTCAAAACTGGTATTCCCGTGAACTTGCCCAAGCGAGCTCTCTCCCTCTGGACTTTCTTCCGTCCCGTTTTCTCGCTGCTCTTTCTCGGGATGTTTTCCACGTTCGCCTCAGTAGCTGAGGCTGGTTTTATGATGTTCAGGTGATCAAAGTCCAGTCTTTTAAGAAAAGCTTCCATGAAATGGTTCATAGTTTCAGAGGAAAGAACAGTCGTGCACCACTCATAGGGGAGACACTACAGAAATGAGATGGAGAGAATCTCTGTTTCCTGGTGGCGAAAGGTCAGGTAAAAGTACGCTGCTAAGTGACATCTACTCCAGAGCTTTACTGTTTTCTCCCCACATGCTTTCTTTTCCACCCTGGACGTGGGTAGAGCGGACCGTGTTCTTCCCACCCCTGAACAAGCGAGCATGCGGAATAGGCAGGGTGGCCTGCCCCACCGAATTCGGCAGACGTGCGCCTTCTCGCCTGTTGCGCGCAGCTTGGATGGCTCGATGTCAGCAGCCCGGGACTGATGCCCTTTTCCACTCTAAAGCTGGTCTGGGTTGAAGATTTGTTTTTGTGTCTTAGCTCAGTGCTGGGAACGAGGAACCTCTTAGACCCCTTTCTTGCTCTCCATGAAAATACCTCAGGGGTGAAATCACACTTTGTCGCTCCAGAACGGAAATTTCCTCAGCCTTCTCCGTGCTCGCTGCTGGAGGGCGTGAGAGCGGTTCCCCTGGAGGGGCGGCAGGCCCCGAGCGCAGTCAGCAGCCCCTGCCCCGCTCTGCGTCCTGGTACGCCGCGTCCATGACTTGGGTGACTGTTGACACGAGGGAGGCGAAAGGGAAGAAACGCTACATGGAGCCCTGCTTTCCGCACTCGCGTCTCAGTAGGTGCGCCTGGTGGGTGACGCGTGTTCTCGGCCGCGTCTCACGGAGAAGCCCCGGCTCGCACCGGGTCATCTGCTTGTAAGCTTGAGACCTAGAAACCGCCATCCCTGGAGAAGCTGGCTCGTTGCCAGCGCCCACGAGGCGGCCGGCTCGTTCACATGGAATGTATTGCTACTAAAAATATTTGCAGTTTGGGAAAGTATGTTTAAATTTGACCTCCTTGACCCTCTGCACATTCCAGTTTATTGCTCTGGGTTCTCCAGCCGCTCTAAAGAGACAAGTTCAGAAATGTCCCTCCATGCCTTCTGCCTCCATCTATGGCATAGTCTTCCCATTGTCAGAACAGATCTTTTATGAGTTATTTATACTCCTGACCACTCTGAGCGGCAAACGGTGGCTTCTCAGAAGCATTTTGACGTGTTATTTTTGGTGTGAGAACCAAGCACTGAGATCAGAGTACTCCCCTCCCCATTACCACTGTTCTGCTAGGGGTGCGGCGGGCAGGCTCGGGGACAGAGGTTGCGGTACCCGTCACGTGCACGCGCTGTGACCCGACGGGGAAGCTGGTCCCAGCCGGCCAGTGGCAGAACACGGGCAGCGTCAGACCCACGGGGCAGCGGAGTGCCGCGTGTGGCTCTGTGACAGAAGGGCTACCCGGAAGGGGTCAGGCAGTAACTTCTGTAGGTCGGAGAGCAGGGGAAAGGGACAGCGGGTGGGAGAACCAGGGCGGACAAAGCCTGAGAGGGTCACCTTTGGCAAGGGTCCTCATGGGACCTTCTGGGCAACAGTTTTCCTGGGCAACAGTCACCTGAAGATCCGGGTGGCCGGTTTCGCACAGCAGCCCTTGTGAAATAAGCTGCCTCAGTGGGACCTACTTAGAATGCGGTTCCCATCGCGTTAAAGAACGTGTCACACTTGGCCTTCTCAGTGCTTGCCTGTTCCTCAGTTAATTTAAGAAGTTGAGAAAAAAAAAAAAAAGACAAATTCCTTGATTTTTCTTGTCTTGATTTTCATGGATTTTTCAGTTAATACTATAAGAGGTTTGGAAGTTCAGATTCTGTGTCTGTTATTTAGGGCCTCAATGACAGCAGCGCGCAGAAAAACTACCCAGGGCAGCTCCTCTCTCAGGCCAGGACTCCTGCACCCGGTGTCCATCTCAGAGAAGGTGGCCTGCAGTCCTTGCCTGGTGACAGTGCAGTAGGCTTAGGGCCAGCTCCTGCTGGCCACACCGCAGGTGGACCCTGCTGCTTGTGGCCTTGCTCCCTGATTGCCTGTCACGGTTGGCGTGCACGGCCGTGCTCCGGCGTCTGCAGGAACTCTGGGTGTGAGGGAGTGGGCTGTTGGGTCGCAGCCCTCAGCCCAGTGGGAGCAGAAGGCAAGCGGATACTGCTGCACAGTGACTCGAGTCCCCATCCCCGGCCCCGGGGCCCGGTCCCCAGCAATCCTGGCTTGGCACACCCCTTGCCAGGCTGGAGCGCGACCCTGACTCCCAAACTTGTCAAGGTGCCGGGTTCCTCTCTTAGCCAGGCTCGCCCAGCTGGCGCTCGAAGAAAACCAGAATCCTATTTTCAGGAGGAATTAGAATCTTTTGGCTGAAAGCTTTCCTCTCAAAGCACTCACGGCATCCCCGAGGCAAACCCTGCCGTGCCTTTAAAAGAAAAAAAGAACAGAACTACCCTGAGGTCCGTAGTAAGGGTTTGCTGACTCAGAGCAGCCACCAAGTGATCTGCCCGTCCTCGTCTGACTTCAGGGTGATGGCGGGAGTGCGCCAGTGCGAGAAGCCGCCCGCTCCAGCCTCCAGCCAGCCAGGAATGTCTTTCTCAAACAGTTGAGCAAATTCCCAGATTAGAGCGGGGCTGCTGCAGCTGACCTCACTCCTCATGAGTAATTCTGGGTGGTTATTGCCGGCGCTCCGCCCGCAGCCTCGAAGCCCTGAATGAGCGTCATTCCCCCAGGCCGAGCGGGGGCTGCGGGCGCGGGAGAGAGCGGCGGCAGTGGTGAGGACCTGGGGTGCGGGGACCTGGTGCCCCCCGGGCGCCCCCCTCTGGGGTCCTGCGGCTGGGTGGGGGGGAGCTGGCAGGGGGCCCGCTCCGGCTGCCTTCCGGGGGGTTGGCGGGATGGCAGGCGGCCAAGGCTAAGGAAACAGGGCAGCCCCGAGGAGCGGAGCACAGGCGGCGGTGGGGGTGGCGGGGGGAGCGGCAGGTAGCCTGTGCGCTGCGGGCCGTGGTGAGTAGCAGCGGCCCAGCTGCCCAAGGGCTCGTTAGCCCGGGGACACAGAGCACTGGCCAGGCTGGAAGCTAGGAAGACGGTAGTGAGCAGGGGAGGGGGAGTATTGGCCGGATTGCAAATTTGTCCCCCAGCATGCTGATGTCACAGGATGTGGGGGCCCGTGTGCATGTGAGGAGCCCGTCCTGTCACTTGGCTGTGCTTGACAAAGCCCTGTCTGGGACTTCTCAGGCCAGGTCTGTTCTGCTTGAAGTCAACTTGGTGCACAGGCATCGTACCCGTGCCCCGCTCCCACCCCCGCCTGTCTTTGATCCCCCCGAGCTCTCCTCTCTTCCCCGCTGTCCTCTCCTTCCCTACAGCAGTGCTGGGGACGGGCTTGCCCTGGGGACCGGGGCTCTTCGAGAATCACGCATGCAGTTAGACGTGGTCTGCTCTCCCTTTCCCTAGTGTCACCCTCTAGCTGGAGGGTAGGGGCTCCTCAGATGAGTGGGGCGTCTGGTGTGTGCTCGCTGTGGCCGGCAGCTCCCCATAAAGCTTGTGTTCTCTCTCTAGCACAATCCTGGAGGAGGAGAAGGTCCAGCAGGAAGAGCGAATGAGGATGGAGTCCAGAAGACAGGTCACCGTGTCCTGGGACTCCGGAGGGTCCGACGAAGCGCCGCCCAAGGTAGCCAAGGCCCCAGCCCCAGCTCCGGCATTGCTCCTCCTGTCAGTGGGTGGCGTGGGTAGCTGCTGTGTGCGGGGACACGGCCACACATCAGGTGGTCCTAGGAACGGTGCTCACAGCCCCCTGCCCCTGCTCTTTTTCCGGGCACGCTATCCTCACGTGCACTCACTCCCCAATTTGCATTTCAGCTGTAGGCCGGGCTCTGGCTCCAGCCCTTAGATTAGATATGGTCTTAAAAGCCTCCCCCTCGGCTCCCACCCCCGACCCCCAGACTTCAGGGAGCACAGCGGGTGTGGAGGAGGGCTCTCCTTCGTTGCTTGTCAGGGGCCTTGCCAAGGATCGAGTCAGGACGGGAACCTCAGATGGACTAAAACCAGCCCCTCAATGCTTTACATTTCGCTCTGTTTTAAAGTGAGTCAAATTGTACTTAACCCCATTCCTTTTGGGTTGGGTTTGGGCGAAAGACAGTCTCTGCCTGTCTCCTGTCCGTGGCTGGCTTCTGGGTTTGGGGGCTGCAGGCACGTTGCCCTTGGGAGTTCAGACCTGCTGGCAGCATCCCCAGGCCTTGCCTGTCCACCGTCTCCACACTTCAGCCTCTGGGACATGGCCAGCGCCTTCCTGTTGCTCATTTGGACGCGAGTGGCCTCTAAATGCTCTCATGAGATTAAGAATTCTTTATACACCTTTTGCTTTTGACAGAATGGTGTTTTCACACAGTCGCTTACTTGCCATGAATAATCCAGTTTAGAACGTTTTCGAATGTAAATAGGTAATAGGCTTTACCTGCTAATTGATGGGCTAAAAATATAGTAAAAAACTGACAGTTCTTCATTTTCTTTTTGAAAACTGTTCAGAGGCCTATTAGCACAAAGTACTATTTAAATCTTGTACCTATTTTTTTTTAATGATGCCTGAAAGCTTGTGTTTTCATGGTCCATATTTTCAACTGTGTAACAGTAGAGATGATCACACATTTAAGGTGACTACAGGTGACGGACATAGTTTTCAGAGTTTTAGAGGTGAAGGGCTCCCCAGTCTGGCCTCCCGAACACGTAGAGACACTGAGGCGCAGAGGAGGGCCACGCCAGCTGTCGCCCTGTGTTCCTTTGAGTGAGTACGTGACAAAACCAGTACGCCTCTGTGTCTCCTGGATAAACAGCAACCATAAACCTTTAGCTACCCACGGAAAACTGAGAGAGCTAAGAGCCCGTCGGGAGCACGGGACAGTGGTCCAAGCCTGGGAGTGGGAGAGCTCTCCAAGCTGGTTTCTCCGGCCTGGGGGCCACGTGGCTCTCTTCACAGGGCCTCTGATGACTGTGCAGTCCCCCTGCCTGGTGCCAGCCTCACTGTCCTCACTGTGTCGCGAGGGTGTAACAACCCTACTCCCCGGCGGTGTGGTGAAGGCCGCGGGAGGTCCTGCATCGGGGCCCTTGTGGGAGTGCGGGACGAGTCCGGGGCCACGTGCCTTTGCTGTGAGCGCCGCACCTTGCAGCACCCCCCACGCCGCAGAATGAAAGAACCTCGTGCTCTGTGTTCTCCTGTATCTCAGTCTGTGGCATGTTCAAGAACTTTCATTTGGCTAATTTCTAGAAACTAGTATGAGGTTAGGCTTTTCCTATTCTAGAATACAAAGACATTTTTTTCTGGTTTTGAGAATGTTTTCCAAGTGGCTGTTAAAAGGCTCTTCTCCGTAATCAGACATTGTTCTGCCTTTGAAAATGGGTCAGCAACCCCTTACCCACTGCCTGCTCGTGTAATCAGTTCTGTCGGAATGAATTGCATGCTTCGTGCGTTTCTTGTCTGTGGCTGGTCTGGGCCTGCGGCAGGGTCAGGCAGGCTGCACAGATTGAAACACTCGCTCTTTGACACTTGGAGGAGAAGGTCGACGACCTGTGGATTAAAGAGTTTTCATGGCTAGAAAATCATCTACACTAGTTAAATATACAGATGCCTGATGAATACAAACGAATACACAAATTATTCGGCTCCCTTGCCAGTCAGAATCTGGTCTGGATGTGGTTTTTCCCTTTTCTCGTGTTCCGTGGATGCAAACTCTGCTTTTACGGGACTGTATTTGACCCATCAACAAGCGGATCCCTTGTCTCCAGGGCGCTCACCCAGCGTTGCGTCCTGGCATTTCCTCCACCCCGTGGAGCAGGAGCTCTGGGGCCTCCTCAGGCTGTAGAGTGCCAGCTGTGCTGTCTTTGCACAACAAATTCCGCCTCAGTTTCTTGAGATCACGCAGGATCTTGGGCTTTTGAAAATGAGTGTTGTGTACTAATAAAGCTCCTAATGTAGCCTAATGAGATTTTAAAGTGAAATATTTTTCTCTCCCACATTCAAGATTCAAAATGAAAAGCTTCGTCTGCCTTCAGCTCAGGTTGTGATCCCAGGGTTCTGGGACGGAGCCCCACGTGGAATGCTGCGCTCAGCGGGGCCCTGCTCCTCCCTCTGCCACTCCTGCTGCTTGTGCGCTCGCTCTCTGTTTCTCAAATAAATAAAATCTTTTAAAAAAAAAAAAAAGTAAAATCTTAGTTATAAGACTTAATGGCAAAAGCATTATAACTACCATGCTAATTATTAAAAACATGTTCCCGATTTCTTCTTCGTACTCAAAACCAATTTTTTCCCACATGACAGTCTCCAGAGAAGTTTGCCCAGGAGCCTAGGTCACTTCATTGCTGCGAGCTGTCCTGCACATCCCCCAGCAGATCAGTGGAGAGCCTCTGGCTAAAAATATCCTTTTCAGCACTTTTCAAAGAAATGTGTTCCTTGGACCTCTGGGTCTTCAATTCCATCTCGAGGGCCGTGAGAGCAACATCCGTTTCATAATCATGTCCACGCGTCATGGGTCTCGTCCCTTCTGCTGACATTTGCAGGCCTGTTGCAGACGGCACGGCGGACGAAGCCGCAGTCACCGTGGCACACGCCTGGGCAGCGGGGCCACGCCGGGCTGGTCGGCACGGCGCTCTGCACCACCGTGCTCACGCAGGAAGGAGACGCCTGGGTGCTGAAGAGTGACCTCGATGAAGTGCTGTAATGTGGGAGGAGCAGCAAGTACCGGAAATACCGTGCTAGGCAGCTGAGGTGTGGAGGTAGCCGTGTTTCTCATGGAGAACCAGTTTTTCTCCAAAGTAGAGTGGGCAGACACTGATTGTGCAGAGTTGTGCATTTGGTAGATGTTTTCTCAAGAAAGAAGTGAGACTGTCATCGAGAACAACTGATGCCTTGTTGCCGGTGATAAAATTTGAGTTTTCAAGCAAAACTGAGAATTTTGAAAAATATCCATCACCATGACCTTGACAGCTCCCCCACTCTGAGACTTCTCTGATGAGTTCGGAGTGAGATCAACAGACGTGACTTTTCCATGCGTCTACTGACACGGGTCGGCGCGGTGAAGGTCTGCGTACCTCGGCAGCTCGCGTTTTCAGATGATCGCTGTGGGACGTCACAGAATCACCGCGCGTGGAAGGTCCATTCATGGTACAGGACAGAGTAACGGATCTAAACATCACAGATGACGACAGGGTTTTCAGATTCCACACTGCAAGTCACCTTTGAGATACCACCACTTTCTGAGTTGGAGCGTAATGTCAGAAACAGTGGCCACATCTGTGCCCGGAAGCTGCTCATCGACTCCTCACACTCCCATCCCCTCCGCTGCACGGCTGTGTGGGGCTGGATTCTCTCTGTGTGCTGCAGCGAGGCCGCACGGCAGGCCGTGCGGAAGCCGGTGGGAGAGCTGGCGGCCTTCTGCTAGGCCTGAGGAATTTCCATACATGTGGGACGCGTGCCACTCTGCTCACTGATTGTTTTTAACGTGTAATTAGTTTGTTACTTTTAAGTGTCTGTTTTCATTTTAATGATGTAAATATTGGTAGATCTGTTGCAGCCAAGCAAAAGCCCTTGGAGTCCTCAGTCATTTTTGAAAATACAAAGGGAGTTCCGAAAATAAAGGGTTTCAGAGTGGCTACCTCAGAAGCATTTCTCAGCCCTGACAGCAGCGGCACTGCACTTCTGTAAGAAGCGTTTCGTGATGTCCCACACTGGCCCTCCAGTGAAATACACAGGAAGTAAGATGACTTTGTAAATTCAGAATCCAGTTCTGCCCGGAGCCTGCTCAGTGCATGAGAAGCTAAGGCGCTGTGCACGCCCATGGGAGGCGCGCAGGTGGGATCACCGCACAGGACTGCTGAGGTGGCCGGATGCAGGGACACAGGACAGACGCCCAGCCCACAGCCACGATGGAGCTCGTGTGATGCGATTGTCTAGAACCACAAAAAGTCTTGGTAAAGCTCAAACAAGACAAAGTAATGTCATCTGTCAGTATACACAGGAGTTGCTCTTCCAGGGGCTTCAGTGAGAAACTATGCTGAGGGGCGCCTGGGGGGCCCAGTGGGTTAAGCCTCTGCCTTCGGCTCAGGTCATGATCTCAGGGTCCTGGGATCGAGCCCCGCATCGGGCTCTCTGCTCAGCAGGGAGCCTGCTTGTCCCTCTCTCTCTGCCTGCCTCTCTGCCTGCTTGTGATCTCTGTCTGTCAAATAAATAAATAAAATCTTAAAATATATATATATATAAAAATCTGAAGGTGGTCCCCTTGGTTTCATGGAACATACTTTGGAAATTGCCACCCTAGAACACAGGGTAAAGCCTATGACACCCCTTTGATGTCCCTTGCCTGTTTTCAGGTGTCCTGGGGACCCATGGTCCTATTTGGGTGAGTTTGGGGTGAGCCGTGTCTGGGCTGCCCAAGTGTCGGCCCAAGGGATGGGGGTGCGCTCCCAGCCTCGGAGATGGCGCAGGTCTGTGGTAGCGGAGCAAAAGCCGATGGAGGCAGCTGCGATCCGAGTCGGGGCCGGAGACGCACCCAGAGCAGGGGACTAGGGCACTATGTCAGGTGGCAGAAACCACAAGAGTTCAGGAAATCGCCACAGAAGACTCCAAGGATGGGCGGCGGGGACAGTGTGAGCAGACTGGGTACTGAGACTCCTCTCGGACACGCAGACTTGCTCAGGACTTCACTCCAAGCAGGCGTGTGTTTCTCCAGGACCGGGTGCGTCCGTTGGAAGAGCCGGGGTCTCCGAGGTGCTTCTTGCCTCCTCTGGGCTTGCTGGCTCCTCAGTCCATCTCCTTTTAGTCGGGTCTCCATTTGGCTGGAGAGTAGTGGGTTTGCACTCCGGTGAATCTGTCAGGCTTGGAAGATTTTGTGGGCTTCACTTCTATTTCACACTAAACCATTCTTCTGGTATGAACCTTAAATCCACGTAGGTCACAAACGGATGGAGAGTTTTAGGTTGGAGGTAACTTCCCGGTCCCTGTAGCTCAGCTCCCAGCTGATAGAAGCAGAAACCAGTTGGCTGCCTGGCTTGTCCCCAGTCCCACCGCCAGGAAGCCGCAGAGCCCACAGAGCCCACTGCTCCGAAAGCCTCCCGATTGGCTCTTCCTGGGTGCCCGAGCTGCTGCACATCTTGTTGGCCATCGATTGGCCCCCCCTCCTGTCTGCTCAAGTCCTTGCCCACTGTCGGTGTGGACTGTGTGTCGTGTTACTGTGGAGCTGCAAGAGGCTTTGTATATTCTGGTTACGACTCCCACACGTGACATGCACACACTTTGCTCCATTCTGTGGCCTCTCTCTGTCTTGGTGGTGCCATTTGTAGGACAGAAACTTTTAGTTTGGGTGCCTTTCTCATTCTCATTCTCAGTGACTGAGCTTTTGGGGTCCTGTCTATGAAACCATCGCCCACCCAGGCTTGCAGAGACGTGCCCGTTCTCCACGAGTTTACAGCCTCGCCTCTTTCGCTCAGCTCCCTGCTCCATCTTGAGTTAATCCGTGTGTGTGTTGTGGGGAAGGGGTCCAGCGCCGTGTTTTGATGGGGGGGTGCCCTGCCGTCCCGGACGTTTGTGGGAAAGACTGCGTCCCCGATCGAAGTGCCTGGATGCTCTTTATCATTCTTTACAGCTAAAGTCTTTTAGAGAAAAGTATCTTTTTCTGTTATTTGCAGTAAAACAGAGATTGGACAATATTTTCAAAGTACTCATTCCTGTGATGCTCTGTTGATGTGTTCACAGCCCAGCAGACCCGGTTACCCCAGTCCAAGGTCCAGCGAAGGATTTTACCCCAGTCCTCAGCACATGGTACAGACCAATCATTATCAGGTAGGCTCGTCCTTACGGACTAAGGCCTTGCCTTCTGTTCTGCAGGCTTGCGGGTGGGGAGGGACCCTGGAGATATTCTGTTCTTTCCTTCTGTAGATAGGACTGTGATTTGGCGAGCAGAAAGCTAAGAGAGTAATGCACCTTAGTGACCGTCTAAGTGGAGGCTGTGTCATCGGCCCCTCGGCCTTAAAGCAGCGCGGGCAGGTGCCCCCCCCCCACCCCATTTCTGTCCTCCGTTTGGGAGACATGTGGGGCGAAGAGGCAGTAATGAACAGGGTGGTGTTTCTGGAAGGCAAGAATAACATTCAAATCTACCTTAAAAATCAGACAAGATGCCGTATTGGCCAGGTGTGGACGGTGCCAGACTTGCAGGCAGGTATCTTATCAGACTAGACACGACCGTCCTTGAGAAAGAAGGACCAGAAGCAAAGTCAGTGATGTTTTGGCTTTGAGGGGAGTGTTTGCTTTTTGGAGGTATGATTTCCTTAGAGGAAATGCTCGCGTGTTCTGACAGCCGTGTACACACGTGTCCCCCACACCACACCAAGACAGAGCTTGTCTGTGGCCCTGGAGGGTCCCCTCCCCTCCTGTCAGTTGCCCGCTGCCCGCGCTCCGACTGGTCCCAGCTGTTGGTGTTGCGTGTTCTGGACTTGGAGATAAGCGATCGTCAGGGTGTCCTCTCGTGTGCTCAGCGGCTGGTACAGGTGTGACATCTGTGGTGACGTCCTGACGAGGGTGTCAGCAAGTCACAACTTTCTAATACTGAGGAGTGGTCAGGTGCATGTGTGTGTATGCCACGGATTGTGTCCCCATAGTCATGTTATTTGGAGAATCAGCCAGATCACTTCCAGGAAATAAATCGCTGCTTGTGATTTGTGTCAGCTGTGGCTCTCGTGAAGCCGTGCATTTGTGTCCTGAGCTGATGCTCGTCACCGGCTGACTCGGTGACCAGAACCAGCCTTGAGGGGGAAGCGCTTAACTGAGTGAGTGAGACAGAAAACAAGCCACAGGGAGTCCTTGGGCCCTTGTCCTGAGAGGGAGGAGCTGAAAGTTCCTTTAACTGCCGTCTCCTTTGACTGGAGGAGGAAAAAGGAGCAAAAAGAGAAGCAGGCTTACCGTGCCTCCTTCACGGGGTCACTGCGGGTCACATGAAAGCATTTTTATTCCTTTACGTGCCTCCCAGCTATGATTTAAATCCAGGCCTCTTAGATCGGTATGGACAAGCACCTCGCGGTTTAGGGTCCTGAGGAGAGCTTGCAGGCCGTTCTGCG
The DNA here is from genome assembly GCF_022355385.1 of Mustela nigripes. Taxonomy (NCBI): domain Eukaryota; kingdom Metazoa; phylum Chordata; class Mammalia; order Carnivora; family Mustelidae; genus Mustela; species Mustela nigripes. The sequence continues at coordinate 194,750,592 of NC_081559.1, read as the reverse complement.
CTAGAGACGCTGCAGTCGGGTCCGCGGCAGGCCCTTCACCTGCTCCGCGGCCTCCAGACCCCACTGTACCCGTTCTGAAGGGGGCCCAGGGGCATCACGCTGGGAACAAGCTCCCCAAGGTGACCTGCATGACTGAGAGCCCTGTTACGGGAGACACTGCTCTGAGCCCCACTTGCCCGGAGGAGGCATGAATCTCTGTGCCCCCAGACGTGTTTAGAGAAAGCAGAAGGCAGGCCTCCACGGGCCCTCAGCCCTCACCCAGGGCTCACTGGCCTGGGCCCCTTCCACCACCTGGGCTCTGATGCGTATCCGTGTGCGGCTGTTGGTCCCACCCCTCCGGAGCAGAAGCCCGTGAGGACAGTGGCTTGTCACTACTTCAAGTGCGCGGAACAGTGTGTAGAACAGAGTAAGGGTTCAGTGGCTGCATGAAGCATCTGTATTTTCAGCAGGCAGAGGAATGATTCCGCTCTCCCAGGCCCCAAGTTTCCGTATCTGGTAACTGAGAATGATTACAGGACGTCGCCTGGTGCTTTCGTGCTCCTTCTTAGCCGGAAATGCTCATTGATCCTTTCACAGGGTTGGCGTTCCATAGAAAGCTGTCGCAGGATACTTGAACGGTCTCTGTTGTGCAAGTTCCTAAAAGTTGTCTGGGGGTAGTGTAGCCCTTCTGACCAAAAACAGTAGTGATATGACATTTATGTTCAGTAGAATTTTTATTGAAAACTTTGATTCTAGTAAACTGTGAGGATCATCTGTACGTCTTACTCGAAAGTTTATTGATTATATATTGTCAGTGTGCAGTTTTGGTATAAACAGTGCCTAGAGACCGGACAAGTGCACAAAGTCTTTGTTGAAGAATGTGTTGGTGTTTGGAAATCCTGGATCTGGCTGTGCATTATCTTGTTAAAGAATTAACTAAGCACCCTGGCACCCCAGCACGAGCCCAGTGAGTTACGGAAACTGCTGATTCTGCCCCCCCCCCTCGTGACTGGGGGAGGAAGCCACCCAACGGAACTGCTTTCATTTCCTGTTGCCTTAGAGTATTTCTCCATCTGCACCTTCTGAGCATCTTTCTCCGCCGCGATGATCACGGCTGGAGCACGCCGCCTGCGTCTCTCGCCAGCCCGAGTTCATTAGTCAGGGGGCGCTCTAGAGCAGCGCCCACTGAGCCGCGTTTGTGGCCCCTGGTGCTGTGGCATCCCGGGTGCAGAGTTCCAAAGTAAATGATTTCTGACTTCCTAGTGTGTATCTGCACTACTTAATTACGCGGCCGCCGTGGATCACCTTTCTTTCGTGGAGAATCCATTTCCTCGCCTTTACCACCTTCCAGAGGCCCCTGCGTCCCTTGGCCTTGACCCTTCCCCCTTCAAAACTAGCAGTGCCCTATCCTCCGGCCACACTGCAGTAGCCTGTCTCCCCTTCTCCCCCTTGCGTGGGGAAGGAAGCCGCACATTAGGTCCACGCCGATGAGCCAGGGTCACCTCCCCATCTCTAGGCACCTAAGTTATAACCACCCATGGGAAGTCCCTCTGCCGTGTAAGCTCCCATAGCCACAGGCTCCAGGGATCTACACGTGGACATCTGTGGGCACCACTGTCCTGTTGGCGCGGTGTTCTCTGTCATCTGAGTCTCTCCCTTGTACATGGAAAGCATGACTGTGCTGCCCAACATTCACAGGTCTCTGGCTATCCTGGATCCCATGGGGTCACGGCCATGGCTGGCAGCATCTACCCGGGCCAGGCATCTCTCTTGGACCAGACGGACTCCTGGAATCACAGAGCGCAGGAGATATCAATGTGGCAGCCCAGCGTGGAGGTAACCTGCATGTTTTTGGGCTTCTGTTGTTAGCTGATGAAGCTTTGCCTATAGTATTTTTTATTTCTGAATCCTAGGAGTTACTCGTTTTGATGACCAAATTCTAAATATAAGGCGCTACATCTCGAATTGTTCCCGGTTCTGTGAATCCTTTTTACTGAAACAGAGACGCCACCATCATCAGCCCACCCGCCTGCAAGGCCGCGCACGGGACCGCACATTGTTAGCGCATGCGCGCAGCAGTTCTCGGGAAGGAGAGAGGGACAGTCTCCCGCTCTGGGGGCCATTTTCACCCCTACCAGATTTGCCTGGTGCACCGAGAACCCCTCCCGTAGCCGTTAATGTTGTTTCTTTGACTCCCGGAGCACCTGTAGTCTGCCACCCATGCCCTTGACCTTGGGGTGAGCACATCTGACACTTGCTCTGTGCTCCGTGGCGTGTGTGGGCTGAGCTTAATCTTCCTTCTGTTCTGGCCCAGACTGTGTTCAGTTCTTCACGGCAGCTGGCGGTGCCTTCTCCGCACAGACCTGGGATCCCTTCTTTCTTTTTAAAGATTTGCATCCATTCTTTTTAGAGAGAGAGAGAGAATGCATGCACACCAGTGGGGGCCTGATGCGGGGCTGGATCCCAGGACCCCGAGACCACAGCACAGTCCAAAGTCAGCTGCTTAGCCCACCGAGCCACCCAGGGGCCCTGGATTCTTTCTCGAGAATAAATCCCACAAGCGGAGCTGTGAGCCGAGGGACTCGGACTTGTTAGAGGTGCTTGGCCGCGGCTCTCTCGCAGCCTTCGGGCGAGTCGCTCCGCTGAGCAGGTCTGAGAGACCCTGTTTCCACCACGCTTGCTGTTTTGCTGTTCAGTTTTTTGTTTGTTTGTTTGTTTGTTTGTTTGTTTTTGGAAAAGCACAGGAAACAGTAAGGGCATCTGAGGTAGCCTGAGAATGATGCACTCTTTTATCATCCGCCCCCCAGGACTCGGCGGCGCTGGACCTGCGCGGGATCGGGCACGTGTTGCCGACCCACCTGATGGAGGAGCGGCTGATCCGGCAGCAGCAGGAGATGGAGGAAGATCAGCGCTGGCTGGAAAAGGAGGAGAGGTTTCTGGTAATTGTGTTCCTAGTGATTGGGGCGTCTTCCGCTTGGGGAGTTCTGCCAGCATCTGCATACTACAGATGATGGGCAAAGCTGGTCTTTTTCAGAACAGGACACAGCCTTTTCCATCCGGTCCCAAACACACGTGATCCTAGGTTATTGGCTTTTCTGGGATTTTTTTCTGGCCAGATTTCTAAGATTTGAGTCGGCGCATCACAGGCTCAGAGGTGTGACATCTCTGTGGCTGTCGCAGAAGCAGCTCCCCCACAAGTGTCCGCTGGCATCTCGTTCCTGCAGCACGTGGAGCCAGGCGTCCGGGCACCAAGCCCTCTTTCACAGCATTCCCTGTCCTGTGGTCCGACAGGCGCCTCCCCCACGCGCATCTGGCGGCCCCCGTCCACACCTGCTCTGAAGTCTCCTGCAGCAGAGGAAGTGGTGAGGCAGAGCGGTCTCTATGTGTCGCCTGACACGAGGGCCCTTCGGACTCCTGCGCCCTCAGCCTCAGAGCGCACGCCCCTGTCAGCCCGCATGGCTAGATCAGTCTTCCTGGAGTGGCCTGAGAAGGATGACGGGACAGAGCCGGGACACCCACCGTTGCCACAATTTCAGGAATCATTACCTTTCCTTGGGTCGTCCACAGCCGCTCGCCTATGCTTTGGTTCAGTAAACTTCCCCGAGGACGCGTCTGTGTCCAGCTGTGCACTGAGGGACCAGATCAAGGGTGGGGGACGGTTCTCAGATCGCGCACAGCCTTCCAGGCACGGACACACTGAAAGCAGCAGTGAACGGCGTTAGGCCGCAGCAGTTTTGACCTGCACCGTTCATCAACGTGCGACCCTGATTTCATCCTGTGTGTGTGGCTCTCATTTTTTTTTTAATTGTGGAGAATTAACCACGCAGGCTCAGGGAAGCCTGTTTTCACTCTCAGGGAGGCCAGTGGCCTCCACAGAGTGTGCTGGGCTCAGTGCACAAGCTTCTGGGCTCTGCACACGGGAGCGTGCAGCATGCCAAGAGGCCTGCAGACGGCACAGGTGCCCCCCGCTCCGTGACCGCCAGGCAGGACTAGTGCTCGCGTCCTCGGCACACACCTGCTCACATCTGAACACCTCAATCCTAGCTGACGTCTGCCACGGTGCCGGTCACTGTCCGACGTATTTGTCATAAGTGAAGTCAGCTTGTCCGCACGGCCACCCCACAAGGAGGAGAGGGGTCGGGAGTTCTATACCCGCAATTCTTGAAGGTTTTTTGCTTCAGAATTCAATATTTTTTTTACTTTAGAAAACCGGCCTAGTGTGGTGTGCACGCCACGGGCGAGGTCATGTTCTAGGAGCGTCCCAGAGGAAGAGCGGCGGTGTTCCTGCAGCAAAGCACGAACGCTCGTATGCACGGGTGTAAATGCAGACGTCACCTCAGCTCGGCTGCGTTCTGCCATGAGAGTCACTGGCTTCAAATGCAAGATCAAATAAAAATTAAACTAAACTAAATTAAATTTTTGATCACTGGTGCTCTGTAAATTTTGGAGACAAGGATAAAAAGGAGTGTGCCCAGTCCGTGTCACCCTCACTGCAGGACAGAGAGGATTCCCGCCGTCGCCCAGCTAGCGTGTGACAGAGCCCGGAGCAGCCTGGGGACCTGCGCAGGGTCCGTCCTGGCTGCCGCAGCGTCCACGCCCTCGAGGTGCGAGGCAGCATCATGCGGGGGTACTCGCGTCCTCCCCACAGCAGGGTCTGAAGTGTGGCCAGCCACTCTGAGGGACTGCCTTTCGAACAGAAGTTTCAAACTCTCGAGAGTCTCCGTGACTGAAATCGAAGCTGACGGCAACGCAGGGCAAGCTGCGGACGGAGGTGCTTGTCCCCACAGGAGTCTGACAGGTTGGCCCGGAGCCGCTCTGGACCGCCCAAATGCCTGGCCTCTGGCCCCTCTCGGACATTCGTCCGAGACAGCCTGTTGCCTGCACAGACATGGGATTTCGAAAGTCGGTATTTCCCGATTCTCCAGACCGGATCGGAGGTATCTGAATACCGTCGCCTTGTGTACGACCGACTACGCGTGACCCGAGCGCTGTCTCCGAGCCGTGGCCGACCGGCCTGCACTGCTCATCTGCTGGGGTACTGCACGCAGCAAGGGGTCAAGGGCGGTGCCAGTGGCCAGATCGGTCGAGCCACGGCTGAAGGAGCCATTGGAATCTGCAGGGAAGACAAGTCCAGGGAGGACCACTGGCAGAGGATGAGCCTGACTAACGGCGTGGGTCAGGAGACTATTCTCAGAAATCCCCACCCGCTCTCACGGACCAGAGCCGTGGGACGCAGCTCCTGAGCTCAGTGCCGACCCCGTCTTCTGAGTGGTTTCGGGGCCCGGATGGCTCGCTGGGGGGCTTTCTCTTGTCGTGGACATGGTTTCCATGCAGTGCACGAACAGGCCTGGATCGGGTATGGTTCGGTGCCTTTGGTAAATGTGTGAGTCCGGGGACCCCACGCCCACGCACAGGACGTTTCCAAGCCCCCACACAGCTTGCAGATGGTGTTCGAAGTCTGTTCGCGAAGCTGCGTGGAGGGGCCCCCGGGGCTCTGGTGCGCGCCGCACCTTGCCTGCGGGATGGCCTGGGCACTGTGGCGCCCCAGTGGGCATGTCTCCGGAGCTCAGGACCTTGCCCAGGGTTTGTCCCGGCCTCCTTTACTGCTCACCGTGTTTTTTAAGTGCGCGTCTCCCTTCCCTGCCGGATGCCTGCCTGGCTCTAGTGCAGTCGCCTTCACTGAGCACGGTGGTCATGTGCTCTCTGCGCATATGCGGGTGATTTCTAGACCCTGCTCTTCTGTTTTCCAGTATCCAGCACATGAACTCGGATTTCCTCGGATTTTCTGTTGCTTTTCGCCCCATTTTGAGGCATAAGTGATCTACTTGTGACTTTTTAAAAAGCATTTCCTTTCTTCATTTTCAGTGTTCGTACATACCTCGTAACATCGTGTTCCTATTCTGAAGTTTCTCTCGCAGACTTTCATACTGAATAGGTCCTCACCTGCTTTCATTTTTAAAGATGTTGTCTGTAATACCTTTTCTGTTAGGTATTTTAGAGTTTGCGGAGGGGTTTTTTGTTTGTTTTTTAAGAATAACTCGTGAGGACATTGACATGATGAATAATGTGTGACATTTTGCTTGAGTTTGGGCCAATCCCTCATTCCAGAGTCAGTCCCTACTTAAGGCATAATTGGTCATTCTTTTAAGGTCGTGGCGTGTGTCACTGTTTCCCATTAGAATTTAGTATTGCTCTCCGTAAGTGAGAATGACTTCCCTGTTGTCATTGTGGCTTCAAGATCAAATCGGTACTGGGGTCACAGGGCGGTCGGATAGTCCGGACCCTGTCCTTGATTCGGGTGTTCGCAAGGTAGGCCTTGTAGGTGGTAGGTCTGAGGGCAAGTGTGTACTTGAGACGGGGGCCTCCTCCGAGCGGGAGTACCAGGCAGAGCCCCGACTGTGACAGAGAGGACTGGGCACGGGAGGGGAGGCCCAGCACATGCAGCCTTTGGGGAGGGCTGAGTAGCTGGAGGACCCAGCAAGGGTCAGTCCAGGGACATCTGGGGAAGACATTCCAGGAAGCCAGCATGCCTAGCACATGGGCCCGAGGACACCTGAGCACAGAAGGACCACCGCGGCACACGGAGAGGGACAGACAACACAGGACGCCTTAGGCCATGGCAGGTTGGGGGAGCCAGGGGCCAGCACGTGGGAGGTAGCAGGAAAACAGTGAGCACACTGCGTGTTGGCACTCCATGTGATCACTCCTGGCTTGGACTCTCGTTTTCAGGAAGGCGTTACTAGAAAGAATCCAGACTGCAGAGTCAGCCAAATGAGAATTAAAAATCCTAGTTATTAACGACCCCTTAAAAATTGTTTAATCTCTCTGCTTGCATTTAGTAATCTGCTCATCTGTAGCATAGTTACCTTCTCTAGAGAGCGCAGGTAGTAGGTTCTCCCGGGGCTGGGTCGAGGATTAGGATGCGTAGCTCGTACTCAGGTGGGCAAGGAGGGAACTCACGGTTCTTCCTCCAAGGGCCGTCTCTGCCTCCCAGCTTGTTTTCCAGCGCCGGTGCGAGTGGCGCTGCTGAGACTCCAAACTCCTAGATCCTGTCCCGCATCCTGCGGAGTTCCCAAAGACCATCCCGGAGTGCCCTCCAGCCGCTCCGGACCGAAAACTAACATAACAGACTCAGTGAGAGAGTGAGCCGCTTTCAGGGGTTCTGCAAGGAAGCATCGCTTCTATTAGATTTGCTGGTTGTTACACATAAGCCATAATTCCTTTTTGCTGGTAGAAGAGCTCCCATCAGAGGCTTATTTTTAGCAGCTAGGCAGCAAGGCCTCTGCTTTGGCCAGACCTGCACGTACTCCCAGGATGTGGAGTCTGGGGGCAAGAGGCAGCCTGTCAGTGAGGAAGGGTGAGTTTCTGGGTTTTTTCCTAAACCACTGTAGACGTGATATCCTCGTAAAACAAGGGGCAATTAGTAGAAAAAAGTTTTTTTTTTTTTTTTAAGAAATTTTTTTTAAACATATGTGAAATATGAGCCAGATTGTTTTTATGAACTCCACCAGGCCTAAGAATTACTATTTCAAGTTGCTCTAGAACTTTCTAAAGACGCTTGCCTTCTGTTTGTCTCATTATGACCTGGTGACACACTGTCCCTGACGCTCAGTAGTCCTCAGGCCGCGCTGGGCATATCACCACCGCTCCCTTCCACAGGGTAAGCTTCTGCACCCTGCCAGAGGGCCTGAGGATTTGTTGGGAAAATTATCTTCCAAGTTACTTTGTCAGAAATATTGTCCAGATTTTTTCTAGTAGTTGAGACTCAGCTGCTGTCGATCTAACCTCCCATTGTTAGGACTCAGCACTGAGTGTGGGGACTGCTCTTAGTTCTGGCGGCTACCTTTTCTTGAGTGCTCTGGGGAGTCGGTACGTCCCCACGTGTCCCCATGCTCGCGCTTGCCCAAGGCCACACGGCTCTGACCTACGGCTCTTATTCCTTGTGCTGGACCCGCTCCCCGACCCGCTCGTGAACTCTCTGAGATGGCTGTGTGCCAGCGAGCCCCCCGCCTCACGGGCTGTCCCACACTGGCTGGCCCCTCAGTCTGTTCAGAGCATATGCCTTCGCATCGGGCCCTGCTGCCAGACAGACTTGGGTCCCCGTTTATCTTCCTTCCAGTGTGCACAGTAGTTGAACGTGGCACGGTGCGCAAGACAGGATTTTTTTTTTTTTTAAGATTTTATTTATTTATTTGACAGAGAGAGATCACAAGTAGGCAGAGAGTCAGGCAGAGAGAGAGAGGAGGAAGCAGGCTCCCCGCCAAGCAGAGAGCCCGATGCGGGGCTCCATCCCAGGACCCTGAGATCACAACCCGAGCCGAAGGCAGTGGCTTAACCCACTGAGCCACCCAGGCGCCCCGCAAGACAGGATTTAATGTTAACGTGAGAAAGTCCTCTCTATGTAAAGCCTGCAGTGTGGTCTGGAAAAGGAAATGAGTGTTTAAGCTGTTTCTCCTGTCACACAGACCCAGTCAGTCTGAATGATGATGAGTGCCAGGACAGGGCACTCGTGGGGGGGGGGGGGCAAGGACAGGGTCACAAGACCGCCTCTGGCCCGCTTCTCCTGAGCCAGGCCGCATCCCTCCTGTGTTCCTTGCATCGGCCACATTGAAGGAGAAGAGACTTTGGAAAGCCTCACGTTTGAAGTTTCTAGAGGGATGGCCGTGAGCGTAGAGCCCACACCGCGACTGTGGGCTGCCATGTCCCCAGAACCTGAAACAGAGCCTTCAGCCCTCACCGGCTGCCCACGGCGACGTGGTGCACATGCCACACAACACAGAGCTCACAGCGCTGCTGCTCTTCGGTACCAGGAGCTGGAAATAACCCACCTGCCCGTTCCCACAGACTCGATCAGTGACACAGTGGCTACCGCACGACAGTGAAACTGGGAAAACCCCAACACACATCCGCAGGGAGGGGCTCACAGAGATAATGTCCACCAGAGACACGAGGCACAGGGCCGTGCACATGACGCAGTTCACTCGTGTGAGCTCTCTGGGGTGCGGCCGGATCGGTCCCCTCCTGTGGCGGAGTCGGGTCTCAGCTCAAGCCCGCTGCGTGCGTTCGCGGTGTTGAGTGGGCGCACGCATCTCTAAGAGTGCACGGAGCTCGTACACGCGGGATTTGTGCACTTGGCTGTGCACGTTATACCTGAGCTAAGGAAGGGAGGGAGAGGGCCTGCCTAATGCGGGGGGGGGCCGCCCCCGGCAGCCTCAGACATTCTCGCCGTTTGTGCTCTATTTGGGTAAGATTTTGGTATCAGTTTCCTCTTCTCATATTGCTATCTCCAAATCTAGAATATTGTAAGAGGGAACAGGAAGGTTTCGTTTCACCAGGAGCGGCACCAGTAACGGATCCGCTTCTCTCAGACGGGCTGAGTCTGGCTCCCTGAGTCCCCCGAGCTGGCACTCGTCTCTCAGGCTGTGTCGTCCATGTGAGGAAAAGGCTTGGATATTTCTGCTCCCAGCACACAAGTGGACTTTATAGAGACAGGCTTTCTCATTTTAAAATCGAAGTCCTGTCCTGGGGAAAGTTTTAACATGAGGGAGTTACTGTGAGTCGGAAAAATAAGTCATCTCATATGGTTTCTGTGGAAATAGATAATTCATGTAAATGCACGCAACACAGCACCTAATTCTGTGACGGTAAATGTCATTTGCTTTTGTTTAAGTAAAAAAGTAAAGTACTTCCTCCAGTTCAGGGTGCCTGGCTGACTCATTCAGAAGAACGTACTTGATCTCTGGGTCATGGGGTTAAGCCCCACATTGAGTGTAGAGCTTCCTTAAATAAACAAACAAACTTTTAAAAATATCTATTTCTGGAGCACCTGGGTGGCTCAGTGGGTTAAAGCCTCTGCCTTCGGCTCAGGTCATGATTCTGGGGTCCTGGGATCGAGCCCCACATCGGGCTCTCTGCTCCGCGGGGAGCCTGCTTCCTCCTCTCCCTCTGCCTGCCTCTCTGCCCACTCGTGATCTCTGTCAAATAAATAAATTATATCTTTAATATATATATATATATTCCTACAGTTACGAGTACTCGCTAACTAGCTGTTACCTGACGACACACCTCACGTTGCCTCAGACAGCTACGGCTGTTCCTCATTTTATCACAGACGTTGTGTTCTTTCTGTGCTGAAAGTTTGTGGCAAACCCTGCGCTGAGCAAGTCTGTTGGTGCCATTTTCCCCACAGCATTTGCTCTCTTCATGTCTCGTGTCATATGGTGGTGGTTCTCATGGTGCTTTAGACGTTCTCATCGTCACTAGATTTCTGGGATGATCCCCAATCTGTGGTCTTTGAGTACAAGTGTAGTTGCCGCGCATGAGCCGCGCCCACAGGAGCTGGAGAACTTCGTAAACACGGTCTCTGTGCGGCCGCTCCGCGACCGGCCAGCCCCGCGACCGGCCAGCCCCGCATCTCTCTCGCCCTCTCCTCGGATAGCCCTGTTCCCTGACACAACAACACAGAGATTAGGCAGTTAATAATCCCACAGGCACCCTTCTGTTGAGGTGAAAGGAAAAGTCCCACATCCCACTTTAAATCGGAAAGCTAGAAACGATCAAGCGTCGTGAGAAGGCCGATGGGGACCCAGACAGGCGGAAGGCGAGGCCTCCTGCACCCACAGCGACATCGTGAACGCAAGAAGTTCTGGAAGGAAATCACACGAGCTTCTCCGGGATACACAGCTGGTAAGAAAGCAAAACGGCCTTCTTGCCGACGTGGAGAGCGTGGTTCTGGTCTGGATAGAAGATCCCAGCGGGAACCGCTTTCTCTCAAGCCAGAGCCTCACCCAGAGCAAGGCCTGCACGCTCTTCAGTTCCGGGTCGGCTGGGAGAGGTGAGGAAGCCTCGGGAGAGCAGCCGGAAGCCGGCAGCGGTCCCTGAGGCTGCAGGAAGGGGTCGTCTCCAGACCGTCCCCGTGCAGAACCGAACGGCAGTGCCGACGTCAGAGCCGCCGTGGTTCTCCAGAAGATCGAGCTCAGGTCACTCACGAAGGCGGCTGCGCCAAGCAACAGGTGTCCCGTGTAGATGAACAGGTGTCCCTTGTACGGGGAGGAGACGCCATCTAGGACATCGGCAGCTGGAGAGAAGTCGGTGGCTGGCTTTAAAGCCTCAAAAGACAGGCTGACCCCTGGTTAGGGGCTCCCGCAGCTAGTGAGGGTAAGATGAGGCCGGTGCCCACGGGCCATTCTGGAAGTCCTAGGCCCTGCAGAATCATGTGGAATCTTTCTGCCTGAGCTCTATCAATGGAGTGGGAGAGGCTGCGCAACTGCTGTCTGCTTACAGCAGGACTCACTGAATGTTTTAAGCGCACTCTTGAGACCTCCTGCCCGGAAGAAAAGATTCGTTTTGAAATAGGACCGCTCACTGGCAGTGTACCTGGTCACCAGGAGCTCTGATGGGGACGGCCGTGGAGGTTTAGGTGGATCTGTGGCCAGGAGATCAAGGAGTAGCATCCACGGTCAAGTCGTCTTATTTAAGACGGTGATAGCGGCCATGGGTAGGGAGTCCTCCGACGGAGCTGGGTGAGCAAGCTGAAAACCTTCTGGAAAGGACGCATCGTCCTAGATGTCGTGAAGAATTTGTGGTTCATGGGAAGAGGCCAAAATGTGAACAGAGACAGGAGTTTGGAGGAAGGGGATCACCCCCGTGGATGGTGGAGGGGCTCAGGACGTCCACGGAGGGCGTCCCTGCAGACATGGGGCCAGCAGCAGGAGAACCAGAGCCCTAAGCAGAGTCAGGACGCGGGACCGCACTGCCAAAATCTCTGGCTCGAACGCACGGCTGAGGAGGTGCCACACAGGGAGGAGCGGAAAACGCGCTTCCCAGAGATGGAGGCTATGAAGACGGGGAAAGACAACAGAGGATCTAGAACATTCCATGGCCCGAGTCGGCACGGCGGCAGCCAGGTTTGAGAGGACAGACGCCGGCTTTGGAGGCAGCGTCTGTGGGTGAGATGCCGTCAGCGTCACAGGCTGTGGAGAAACCGTGAGAGGAAGGGGCGGGCAGTGATGCGGTTGGTATGTTTTAGCAACATACCAACAGCAACAAAGTATCTTATAATTCAAGTATGTACATGGTGGGGGGTATAGCTCAGTGGTAGAGCATTTGACTGCAAGTATGTACATGGTGTTTCAGACCTAACGCTGCTGCAGGCTTAATCCGCCAGAGCGTGGTGTAGACACAGCTTGGATCACCGCCTGGAGACCGCACAGACCATCTTCTGCGATACCTGCTTTCCCTCGGCGGCAGGAGCCCCGCGCTGTAGCCCCACCATGTGCCTGTAGTTCTGCCTTCTGAGCCGGGAGTTCCTCGTCTGTGAAACATCTTGTCTCCCTTGCATTTTGACTGCGGCATTCCTTGAGCAAGTCCTTACTGAATGTCCGGTACGCATGTGACTGTCCCAAGCACATACTTAATCTTTATAGTACTGTACAAGGCAACTACGCCTTTTCCAGCTGAGAAATGATGGGTTTGGAGAGGTTGGATGCCTTGTCCAAGGGGCATGGCCCCTGTTCACGGTCAGTCGTGCAGGGACTGCATTTCCTCCCCCCTGCGTGTCCTGTTCCTACCCGGTCACAGAGAGAGTGGGGGAAGCCGGCAGCCCATAGCCTCCGTCCTCCCGGGGCCTGGCATCCGGGGTGAAGAAGCAGAAGTGTTCTAATGTGGAGGAACGGAGCGCAGATCTAGACAGTATTTTGTTTCTTGAACTGTTTTCAATGGCAGTGCAGCGGTGCAGGCCCAGAGGGAGCCTCTGGACAGCGGTAACGCCAGACAGCGCGCCCGCTGGGCAGCTCGAGCCGGGATTTGTCAGATGCTCGAACCCTCTGACTCAGAAATTCCATCCTTAGAAACCTGTGCTAGGGAAATAGTCAGGGACGTCGTCAAACATTGCCGCACAGAGGTCTGCATCCACAACCTAGTTACACAGTCAAAATGTTGAAAAGGGCCGTGGCATTCAGCAGACAGAATGGTTTCCTTCACATGACTCTCTCTGCGGTGCCTGCTTGGTCTGTAGTATTCATTCGTCTAATCCTCCCATGGGGCCCAGGCAGCGGCTACCACGACTGCGCTGTTTCGAAGCGGAAAAAACTAAGGCCCAGGTCACTTCGCTTTGAAAGGGCCGGAGCCTGAGCCACCCCCAGGCTGCCTGACGCCAGAGCCTGTTCACCTCACTGTCCATTTCCGTGTGTGACAACCCTCACGTTGGGGGGGGGGGGGGGGGGTACTGCAGCTTATTAACCTGGTTTGACCAATTTCCACTATATAATGTTACATAAAGGATAGAAAATTCTATGGCATGTCTTCATTTCTGTAAACAGACATTTGTAAGAAGGCAGATAAAGCTCATTTCTTTCTCAGCACTTCCCCCCACCCCACTACACCGCCACACACCAACGCTTATGGGTTCTGTCCTCTGTGCTCAGTGCCGGGCCCTTGCAGGTGTAGGGTGGACAGGACAGATCAGACATGGAAACGTTCTCTGTCGAATGGGGGAAGTGATTACTGCGGGATTCCTGCCACAGAGAGGATCTCTGTAAGATTCAGCAGACTGGCAGAGACCAAGAAAGGAGCCATCCTGTCTGGAGAGGCCTTGGGAAGTGCCCCCCAAGAAGGGGTCTGGGGCCGGACCACATGGGCAAAGGGGAGGCAGGAGTCTGCGTGGCCATGGAGCGGGTGTCGGGCGGGCGGGAGGCCACCACACATCCTGGGCTTCAGGAGGAGTGGACCTAACACACGCTATACCATGACGGCATGTAACCACCTTGCTCTGTTGGGGGGTTCGTGAAATTCGCGTACTCTTATTCGTGGTAGATCCAGCTTTATCCGCGCGGTTTCTGAATCGTGGCTGCGGTGGGCGGGGAAAGGAAGTGGGCGTGACTGGACTCCGCTGTGAGGACAGACGAGCCACGCTCTGCCAGGAAGCGGCGCCCGGGGCGGAGGTCTCTCTGTCCAGGAGAAACCCCGTGCGGCGCTAGGAGGAGCGGAGAAGACAGGCTTTCCCGGGCTGCGTGCAGCCGCAGAGCCCTCCTCTTCGCTCTGCACATGTGGCTTTGCCAGGATGACTAACCTGGGTTTGGCATCACGGGGTTGGAGGATTTTTCTGAAACTGGGGAACTTTCAACCGTGCTTATTCAGGGGACGATGATGTTGTTTGCGAAAGGAACCGAATACAGAATATGTCCGTGATTCTCCAACCAGGAATGAAACTGTCTGGTTTTGTTTCCTCTGCTTTAGAAACCCGACGTCCGGCTCTCTCGAGGCAGTATTGACAGGGAGGACGGAAGCCTCCAGGGCCCGGTAAGCAGCGGTCGAGTTCTTGCCAGGATGGACGGGGGCATCGCTTTGTGTATACGATACCCACTCTCACTCACCTTCATAGCCTGGAACACATGAATCCGTTCTTTAAGTAAAGCGAACATTTTGGCCCAGATGGCTGGAAGCTGTTGTGCACAGCCCAGTGCGACGCTCCCCAGGCTCTGTGCTCTCCAGAAACCGGTGTGCGTGCTGCTAGCGTGTGTAAGCTGTCCTTCGCTACATGTTTGTACTCCTAGTGTGTGCTGATATGTTTCCATGGTCACAGGATACTTGCGTAGGATTTTTTTTTCCTACGTGTGTTGTAGGGGAAGTGCCTGAAACTCTCTTTAAAGAGCTGGCTTACGGTTATTCGAAATACGTTTAAAGCCTGCTAGAAATATTCCCTAATCTTTTAGGGAGAGTAGTTTAAGTCATTTCATTAAGATTTCCATTAGCAGAAGTTTGAGTAAAATACAAGCAGATTTCTCGAAACGTGTAAAGAAGTTTCCAGGACAGGAGAGAGGCTGGAGCCACCATGTGGCGGAGCTGTGGAGATAAAGCATCTGCCTCCCCGGGCTTCCAGGTTTACTTCCAAACACTCTTACTTGTGTGCCCAAGGCTGGGTCATCACCCAGCCCCGAGATGCACCGCGTGGAGTGACCTACCGGGAGTTTCTCTAACCTGTGCTGTGCAGTCCAGCTGCCCCTGAGATCTGGCCCCCGGAGTATGTGCTTGGTCACCCGCATGGGAAGATCTGACCCCTCCCGTCAGAGTGTGCTGGCGCGGTGGGCTCTGGTTCACGAGCACGAAGTCCCATCACCTGCCATTGAATGTTCCACACACACAGCTCCTTCCTTAGATCGAAAAGGTGAACTGCTAGTCCTCCTCACTTGGTACGACTGAGCCTCGGCGTGAAGGTAAACCCTGTTCAGGGGACTGGGATGTTCTGTTAGAAAAGGGAGGTGGTGTGGGTTTCAGTGCGTGGCAATAGCAGGCCCCCAGAAAGCACATGGACTGGGAGAATCAGGAAGTGAATCAGACGTGGATAGAAGGTTCTAGAGAAATGCTCCGTGGAGTGGATGACACGGGACAGGTCTGCTTGCGGTCTTGTCACCCAGGCCTAGGCAGCCTCGGAAGTGCTTAGTGCTGACGAAAAAGTACCTAGTGCTGCAAGGTGCTGTGCTGAGTGCTGTCCTCATGCCGCCTCCCTGAGACCCAGGCCTGTTGCCATCCGCACCCTACAAAGGGGTAAACCGAGGCTTATGGAAAACTTGCTCAAGGTGACCTGTCTCTGTGCCAGACCCCTGCCTGTGCACCGGCGAACTCGATGGCTCCCTGCGAGGGGTGTGGTTCAGGTTGTGGTCGCTTCCTGCCAGGAGGCCGGTGACACACTGTGACCGTTCTGCTCTTCCCTCTCCTGGCCTGTGCTAAATTGAGGGAACAGTCTGACTTGGCCTGCTTCTTGAAATGCTCCAACTTAACATTTGGAAAATGGGCCGTGGCTTCAGGGAGAAGTCGTTGAACTGTTCAGGGCTCTGGTTTTCTGATAATACACCTCATCCATGTGCCTGGGTGGGGGCGGGGGTCGTCACAAGGTGAACCTGCTGTCAACATCCATATTATTTTGAAAATCCAAATGGTTTTCGCTTTTCATGCAAGTTGATGGGGTCAGGTTCCAGTAGCCAGGTATTATGGCTTGTTCACTAGCTCTTGCCTACTTCAAATCGAGTCTTCTTCGAGGTCCAGGGCCAGTAGCTAAATAGGCCGGAGGACAGAAGGCAACCGACTACACACATCCGTCCGACTTCTGCAAGTAGGGACTCGCCCGTGCCTTTCCTCCCAGAGCGACATGTAGAATGGCCTAACAGTGCATCATGCTGAATCAATCCAGAATGTCCTTATGATAGAATTTTCTAGTTAGTTGAATTTTCTTATAACCTGGGTATCAGCCAGAAAATTCTTTGTGTTTGAAGTCTTTTTAAATGTGCACATTTTACTGCCTGGATCAGTGAGCACAGCCCAGCTCACGGACTGCTCCGCTGCAGGCGGTTGGCCATGTTTCCTGGGGTTCTCCCAGCCCACTTACCCTCCACCTCCCCAGGCCCTGGCTCCTCCCATGCTGTTTGCCCCTCCTGGGGGACCCCCATCTCTGGGCCACTCTCCTCCCAGATTTCTTCATGGCTTCCCCCACCCAAGTCCCCGTGTGTGCCAAGGTCACGTTCTCAGAAGGCCTGATCTTCCCAAGACCTGCCGTGTCCTCCCCTCTCACCCCACCCCGTGTTCCTTTGCCACCAGGCTTGGCGACATGCTGTCGTGTGCACCTGCTGTCACTGTGCTGCCTGTGTTACACTGGCCACTCCATGGGCAGGGGTGGGAGGGCGCTTGTTCTGTGTCCGGAACAAAGCAGGTGTTCGGCAACTGTCAGGTTGGCTAGGCTGGCCAGGGAGAGCTGCACCGAGTCAGCGGTAAGGAGTCCTCATCCTTCACACTAACCGGCTCTAGCGTCTGGGAGCCTCGAAGCTCGGCTGTGAAAGTGTGGGGACAGCTTGTGCGCTTCCGGCCGGGGAGCGGTTTTAACCGTGTGCGCGCTCCGTCCTCGCGTTTTACAGAAGTGCGTCTCTTCACGGCAGAAAGTAGAGCACCTGGAAATATATATATATTTTTAGCTAGTTTATTATTTTAAATTAAGCAAGGTAAGTCTCTTCAGAAGTAGAGTATGTTTCGTTTTGTTTAGATTTTATTTATTTACTTATTTGACGGAGAGAGACAGGGAGGGGGGAGCACAAGCAGGGGAAGCAGGGGAGGGAGAAGCAGGCTCCCCACTGAGCAGGGAGCCTGATGTGGGGCTCGATCCCAGAACCCTGGGATCCTGACACTTAACGACTGAGCCACCCAGGCACCCCTAGAATGTGGTTCTAAAGAGCTTTCTTTCCGTTTAGTTGCTCTAGAATAGGTTGTTTGCAGAGCGCAGCTGGGACAGCCCACGGCAGAGCGGCCTCCAGGGGGACAGCCTTTGTCCCGCACCCGGGGTGGGAGTCCTGGGCTCGCGCTTTGGCTTGTTCCCACACACGGGCTTGGGTGACAGTGACAACATAGGCATCCAGAATGCCCCAGTGCCACCGAGCCTCCCATGATCACTGTCCCGACTGTACCCCTCCCTGTGAGGAGAACATCCTGGGGGCTGTGAGGCAGCTTCCCCAGCAAAGGACGCAGACGCCGCAGAGGCCTGGATTTCACACTCCTGGGACGTGAACTGGCGGCACCCGTGGGTGTCATTTTTTTAAAGGAAATTCTAAACTGCCTGTGACGACTCCCGTCCATGTTCCCATACCGTCCCACACTTGCTTCTGTCAGAGCCCTCTTCCCACAGCTGCTGGCATTCTAGCGGTTTTAAACCCCCACCCCCAGTGAGGCCTCGAAGGCAGCCCCCCATTGTGTGGGTCTTTGAACCCAGCATTTCACACACACGTGCGTGCGAGGGCACGGCAGGGGGGGGAGGGAGGGAAGGCCGCCCCCGCGGTGTGGGCTGGCGGGCTCACCGAGCTCTGCTTTTCCCACAGACTGGAAACCAGCACATCTATCAGCCTGTGGGGAAACCAGGTAAGTGAAGGAACGAATTATCAAGAAGCTTTTATGATTTATTAAAGGGAGCAGGTTTTAAACGTGTGGAGTTTCTTAGCATTAGAACACCTCATGATTTTTTAACACTTTTCCCTCCATGGGCCAAAGCAAGTATGATGTTTACTGAGCTCAGCTGATGGCTGGAATATTGGAGAACAGAGCTCCCTGCTCCAGCACATCAGGGACGCCTCGGTAGCGTGCCCTGAGAGGAGTGTCTCTGCGGTAACGGGACTCGTGCTGGGCGTCGAGGGGGTGTTTCTGTTCCGTGTGATCGTGCTGCGCTTAACGGACGCTCCCCATTCACCAGATCCTGCAGCTCCGCCAAAGAAACCGCCACGGCCTGGGGCCCCCGGTCACCTGGGCAGCCTTGCCAGCCTCAGCAGCCCCGGGGACAGTTACAACGAGGGTGTCAAGGTAGGCATCTGAGCCCAAGCTCTGCTCAGGGCTCTGTGGGGCCTCTCCCTCTGGGGTCAGTGATCTGGAACCAGCACTGGGGCGGAAGGAACAGAGCGGCGCTGCTGCGGGTCCCAGGCGTCCGTCTGCTCGGGCTCCACACTCCTCCGAGAGTCAGGGACAAGCTTGATGGGAGCATGACCTGCCTGGTTTGCTTTCACGTGATAGAGTCTCGGGTCTCAGTTAGAGCCCAACTTCTAGATAGGGTTTCCTCTTATCAGACAGAATGTTCTTTGGGAGTGAAGTGCTGGGATGGCTTTAGTAAATCCAGATGCCTCGGGAAAGGAGCTCTTCTGTGGGCTCACTTTGCTCTAAAGTGTGTCCGTAGGGCTCGGTGGAAAACGGCCACCACGTTCCACCTGGGGCAAGGCCAGCATTGATAGTGGCGGCACGGACCGCGCGCGGCCAGCCCTGGGGACGGGCGTGCCTGGGGGGGAGCGTGCGGCTCAGGCAGGGATGGCCACAGTCGCTACTCGCCTCGGGAACGCCGCCCTGCGGTGCGTCACCGCTCCTGGCTGCCCCCCACCCTGGCCTCCGCTGCCCCTGCCACGTTGGCCTCTGGGTCCCTCGGAAGCAGCGCTCCTCCGCGAGAAGCAAAGGCAAGGGTTCTCTCTCTTGCCCATTTAATGAGAGGATCTCTCTGCTCTTCTTTGAGAGATCAGTCAATTCTCAAAATATGTCTTATTTCTTAATTCTGATATACCTTTTTTGTACATTTTAGTATCTCTAAAATCAGGGTGACGTGTTGGTTTAATTGACCACTTTTTTTTCTTAGAGGAGGTTAGAAAGGTGCCTCCTGCATCGGATTGGGTCATAAATTATGGTAACGATGTTACTGGTTAAAAGCAACTTTGTCTCACTACTAACCGGGCTCCTGGAGTGCCTCCCTGTAGCAGGTGCTGTGACGCTGTGACGGAACCTGTCCTCGCGTTAGCCTCACAGGATTGCCAGTGGCAATATTGTTCCCACTTTTCACACGAGACAGCAGGGTTCACAGAGGTGAAAGGGCAGAGTCAAGATTACAGGCTCCCCAGCTGAGCTAGCATTTAGCGAGCTGGCTGGGGGTTCCCAGAGAGAAGAGAGGAGGCTCTAGGTGGAGAGAAATGCCATCTCTGGCCCAGAGGGGCGGTGAGCAGGGAGTGAACAGGCTGGCCCTGGATAGACCCAGCTGCCCCCTGAGGGGTGCAGCCCAGGCCCCACTGGGCCAGAGGCACCCCTGCTCTGAGTGCCACTGGTCAGCACCCCTGGACACCAGAGCACTGGTCTGGAACTCGGCCCGGGGCCTGGCATCTGGTGGCCCCCAGCTCGGGGGAGCAAAGGGGGGGGAACATAGCCCTTCCTAATGGGGTTTCTTGGCATAAATTTAAAAAGGGAAGAGGGAGAAATTAGGTTAATGAAGTTTGTCATTTACATGAGCCACAAGAGCAAATTTTTAAAATGGCTTGTATTATAAGGAAAAACTAACCTGAGAAACGCTCAGATACCAGCTTAGAATGTGATGTGTGTTTGCCGGTACGTTTGTAATAGCATGAATGAATGTAATTGGAAAATCCCCTCAAGGAGGGTGTTAAGCAAGGAGAAATCATGATGGATACAGCATACTTACCTAAAGTGCATGTTTTTAAGATTTTATTTATATGAGAGAGAAAGCATGAGGGGGAGAAGGTCAGAGGGAGAAGCAGACTCCCCACAGAGCTGGGAGCCCAATGCGGGACTCGATCCCGGGACTCTGGGATCATGACCTGAGCTGAAGGCAGACGCTCAACCAACTGAGCTACCCAGTTGCCCCATAAAATGTATTAAGCAACGTTTTCTTTGATAGTAAGTATGAAGCAGAGGTGCCTGGGTGACTCGGTGGTTAGGTGTCTGACTCTTGATCTGAGGGTCGTAAATTCCTGGGGTTCCATGCTGCATGTGGAGCCTACCTAAAAATAACAATGATAATAAGTATGAAGTCTGTGTTTCTAGTTCTTTCTTACCCTTCTGTTCCGTAGAGCTCACTGACTTCAGCCTCAAAGAACAATTCCAGTTTAACACAGACGTGCTGGTCTCTAGGCGTGACTCAAGTTCATCCAGATAACATTAATCAGAAGCCCATCTGGGTTTCTCCTTGGTGAATTTGTCTCATTTCTGGATTGCTTGAAGCACCGCCGAAGTGGTTGGAACTGTGTGTGTCTCCGGGGCGTGGCGCTCTACCCCAGCTGCCTGCCAAGGAGCCTCCAAGTTGGCAAGCCCCAGGAAACAGGAAACTACGCTTTGGGTTTGGGGGTGTTACTGTGCAGAGTGGCTGGAGGCACTGGGACAGAGCTTCTGTGGCCCGCCCAGAGCACACACAGAAGAACAGAAGCTTTAACTAGATTAGCATAAGGCAGCCTTTGCCTCCAGGAGCCCCGAATGGCCTCGGGTCTTCCTGATGGAGCCCCACCTGTGGCACCTGCTGCGGAAGCTGGGCCTCTGTGTCGGGCCAGCCTGAAGTGGCACATCGTGCCGAGTTCGTCACAGGGCCATGTGTGACTCTTGGCGGAGAAAGGGAGAGACAGGGATGTCCTCTCTTGAGTGAAGTGGTAGGAGTGATCTCCCTCTTTCTAATGCAGGGACACTCACTGTGGAAGGTTGGACTTGACATTTAAAATTCTGCTGAACTCCTATACCAAAGGCTACACCTGTTTCAGGCAGAGCCGAGGAGGGGGCAAGAGAGCTGCCTTTCCCCAGTTAACTTGGTCTTTTAAGTTACGAAAGGGTGGTCTTGGTGGAAACTGTAGAGGAAAAAACATTAAATAAAACTTCTAAGTTTGAAATAAAGGAGCTTGAAAGGTAAGACTTGGCTCAAAAGAAGGGTTGTTTTCTTTGTTCTGTTTTTGTTTTTAAACTAAGCTCCTGATGCCTGTACACACTCAGCCTGAAGCCAGGGATCTTGTATTGCGGGCTAGCTAATGGCAAGGCCTGCTTCCGAGGACACCAGGGGCTGG
The DNA here is from genome assembly GCF_022355385.1 of Mustela nigripes. Taxonomy (NCBI): domain Eukaryota; kingdom Metazoa; phylum Chordata; class Mammalia; order Carnivora; family Mustelidae; genus Mustela; species Mustela nigripes. The sequence goes on along the minus strand of NC_081559.1, from coordinate 194,729,275 downwards.
GTGTGGGGCGCGGGGCGGGACAGTCTCTCCCGGTGGCCCAGAAGCCCGAAGGGCAGTTCCCAGGCATGTCAAGCGCATCTCAAGGCCTCTTCTCTCTGAGGACCCCTAACGCTTGCTTCTCGCATGGCCACTGGGTTGTCCCTCTCGGGCTTTGCATATTGTTGTCGTCATTTACTTCCTGAAGACAAGCGTGGCGCGTGGCAGGGCGCCGGCACCTTGGACCGAGCACCCGGCTGTGGTGCCTGGATGACCAGGGAGCCGAGGGGTGGCTCCCAGGCAGGCTCAGACTCGCTCCTTTTGGTGCTGCTCGTGTGTTTTTGTGGGTTTTGTCTGCTGCCTTTATTAATACTGTTTTTCTTTTTTCCCTTTCTCTGATAAATTTCTCTAACTTTTCCTCACCTCCCGTTCAACAATAGCCATGGAGGGTAAGCACATGATGTCTGTGTGTCTGTCCCACTCCTTCACTCCTGGTGCTCTGCATGTGACTCTGGGGCAGAAATCAGGAAGCCTGGGGAGGGCACCTTGGCTTGGCCTGTCCCCAGAGACAAGGTCTTTACTTGCCAGAGAGTGAGGCATGAGCCTCTGTGCAGGGACTGACTTCCTGTCCGTGGCTGTCTCGAACCAGACTTGAACACTGGGCTCCAGGTTCCTCGGACAGAGTCAGAGGTTCAGAGTGGGCACCTAGGAGTTTAGGCTGAGCGCTTGTCCCCAGACCCATCGGCAGACAGCCGCGATTTTGTACTGCACTCTGGTTCCCTTAAAATAGACACGGACAGCCCTTTCTGTGCCCAGTGTTACCCATGTGACCTTTGAGATGCCGTTGGACACGTTCCGTGGGCCGGGTGCTCACCAGCCTTCAGTGCTCGGCTTCTCGTGGGTGACTTCGGTCGGGGTCTCTGTGCCGGGTGCTGGGGTGGGCGTGTGCCCAAGAGCTCCTTCAGGTCCCCCTTGCCCCAATGGCCCAGTGACGAGCCAAGGCCCAGCCACAGGCGTGTGCACCATGGGGTTCCTGGCGACACTGCTAACGCCCTCGCTCCTGCAGCGCGGTGCAAACAGTCGGGTCTGCTTCACGAGGCTCGTATCTGTCCTCTTGTTTCAGTCGTGAAAGGAACACACGTGTCCCTGATGTGGTCTGAAGGCGGCTACGCCGAGCCACATAACTAAGCAGGATTAGAGTCCTAACACAGGACGCTTGAGCCCCCAGCCAGCTTCCTGTGAAATCGCAGACGCAGACTACATGAACTCTCTCTCTCGGTGGATGATTCTGGGGGGCCTCGAATCACTGCTCTGAAAGAATCTGGGGCTTTTAATGTCATGCGTGTGATTCCACTTCCTTTCCTTTAACTGAGCTCAAAGTCACAAAAAACGATTGCCTGGTTCACTTGTCCCTCGGATGAATTACTTGACTGTCATCCTCCCCATGAGCTGTATCCCTACAGACAAGCCAATCAATTGCGATCAGCTCTGATCTCTTTTAAAGACCCCCTCGAACCCGGCCGCGGTGAGGTGCCACCACCTTGTGGCCACTGGGGGCGTAACAGCTTCTGTGTTGCAGCTTCAGCCCCAGGAAATCAGCCCCCCGCCCACTGCCAATCTGGACCGGTCCAACGACAGGGTGTACGAGAATGTGACGGGCCTGGTGAAGGCTGTCATCGAAATGTCCAGCAAGATCCAGCCAGCCCCACCAGAGGAGTACGTTCCCATGGTGAAGGTAAAACCCACCCCTGCGTCCTGAGGAAATGTTAAAATCATGGAAGCCGCGGGTCAGACCCGATGCTTCCAGACTTGAGCGTGAAGGTACCGCACATGCCCGAGTTAAGTCTGACCAAACCAGCATCCCAGCCCTGGTGCTTGGGGCAGCGCAGGCTTTAACAGTCCCTGCTCACGCTTAGGGTCGTGCATGAAAAAATCGAGCAGCGGGATGGCGTCACCCCAGGCTGTGGTGTGATGCCGTCGCCGTGAAGTGTGAACATGTGCAGACCGGTGCTGTGTGTGCGCCTTCGGGACATGTGGCTCTGCTGCAGGAGCACCAGCGCTCAAGGAGAGCACTTGACCTTCACGTGCCGCCCGGGGGAGGGGGGCGGGGGACGCCATGGAGAGGGACGTCGAGGGATTTATCTGTTCTGTTTTCTTCCGCTGAGGGGCAGGTGCATATGTGCTCACAAAATCTTTTTAATAAGGGCAGAAAGAGAAATGAAAATACTCAACACCAGTTTCACCTTTCCACGCTGCCTGGCGTCCCGGAAGGAGTGCCGACAGCTCTGAGGGAGGCTAGGTGCCCCCGGGACAGGGTCCACTGGCGTGTGCCAGCTCAGGGGCTCTGCAGCTCAAAGGGTGCTATGAAGCTTTGCTTTCAGCCTCTATTTCTGGAACATACCCTTGAACCCACTTTTTTTATATATATATATTTTGTTATTTATTTGACAGAGACACAGAGAGAGAGGAAACACAAGCAGGGTGGGTGGGAGAGGGAGAATTTGTATTCCCACTGAGCAGGGAGCCTGATGTGGGGCTCGATCCCAGGACCCTGGGACCATGACCTGAACTGAAGGCAGAGGCTTAGTGACTGAGCCCCCAGGTGCCCCACTGAACACACTTTTTTAAAGTGTGGTAAGATAGACCGAATGTAAAATGTACCATCCTTGCCACCCGTCAGCCCGCCACGGTGTTACCTACGATCACATTGTTAGAGAACTAATCTCCAAAACTCTTCTCACCTTGCAAACAGCGGCGCCCCTTCCCCCGTCCCGGGCGCCCCATCTGCTCCCTGTCCCCGTGAACACGGGGCCTCCAGGATGCAGAGTTGAGAGGGGGAATGGTGTCATCCTGTATCTCTCCGTTGGGGATGGGCTCATGTCCTGAGCACAGTGTTGGGCAGGTTCGTCCACGCCGCCACAGGTGTCAGAATGTCCCTCTCTTTAAGACCGACTCCCATTCCGTCAGGGACCAAACTGAGCGTTCTGAGAACCCCGTCTTTGGGGAAATGCCTGATCACTTCAGATCAGAGTCAGTACTGAGGAAAAGAAGTTCAGTAATTTTCTTTCAAGTGTTGGGAACGAGACAGCCCCGTAACAGAGAGGAGGCTTTGCTCCTGGTGTGAAAGCCCTTTGCGCGTGTTCTGATCCCTGGTGTGGCTTGTCTCCTAGGAAGTCGGCCTGGCCCTGCGGACATTACTGGCCACCGTGGACGAGACCCTTCCGGTCCTGCCAGCCAGCACTCACCGAGAGGTAGGACCTGGCGCTGACGGAGCGGCCGGGACACGGCCCGGGCTCGGGGCTGGCTGGGGTACTCCAGCTGCTCGGAAATCACGACCTCCCAGCCTGGGGCCTCGCGTGCGACGCGCCCACCGGCTTGAGGCCCTGCGCCGTGGAGGCAGGGTGGAGCGGTACCCGCTGGGCTGGTTAGATCCACGCCCCCGCTGCCTGCTCCTAAGCTGGGGGCGGTGGGTGCCCGAAGGACGGGAGGCTGTGGGACGGCGGGGAGCGCGGGTGCAGAGCTGGGTGCGGGCCAGACCCTCAGCACCACCTCAGGTAGGGGCCGGAGGACAGTGGAAATGAGCTGAGAGAGGCGGCCGGCCCTCCTCCCGTGAATTTTCTGAAAAGATTATAGTTTGGGAAACGATGCTGGTTTCCCAAATGAAGCAGTGACAGAAAGTGCCTTAAAACTTGCATTTTAAAATTGTTTTGAGGAATTCAAAGTTGACCCAAAATACTGTCTCTCGGCGATAATCTCATTTTTGCTATTTTTGGCCATTTTGCATCATGTGCTGACAAACAAATGAGCAGACACACACACATTGTTTTACGAATGCTCCCAGCCATGCCGGTTTCCGGGGGTGCTCCCCGGCCTCCAGAAGTGTGCAGCCCCCGGGCCACACGTGCACACGCAGCTGTGTCCTTTGGAGTCCGGGGTGGCCCTGGTGCGGCTCCCCCTTCCCGCTCCCCTTCCCTCCTGCTCCTGCGTCCACTCTCCTACCGTCCAGCCCTGCAGCCCAGCGGGGCTCTTCTCCTGCGTCGTCTTAGTGTCTGTTTGAAGTGATGCCAAACTGAAAGAAAAATTGGGAGAACCGTGCGGCGAATTCCCGCACGTCCTCAGCCCGGTCTTGCCGGCTTTGAGCATTTCCCACGCTCTGTCTCTGTCTACACCCGCAGCCTCGTTCTCTGAACCAGGTGAGAGTAGGTCACGTGTGTCAGGCTTCTTACCCTCCGTGTTTCTGTTCATTTCTCCCATCAGGAGGCTGTTCTCTGATCTGGAGGGTTTGGACAGCTGGGCCGTCTGCACCCCTGCCCGGTCCGCTTGGGCAGTGTGTCCAGTTGCCTCACCCTCTAGTTCAAGGCCAGCAGGGCTGCATGTCCTGCCCAACCCCACACGCCTGACTGGTAATCTGCTTTGGCCTGGATCAGGTCCTTCTGACTCTTGTCTTTCCGCCGCCAGCATTTTGGAAGAATATGGCCGGTTACCCGACAGTGTTTATTCCCCAAGTGGGGTTGAGGGGTGTTCTGCAATGATTGAGGTTTCCTGCCGATCAGATGGAGGCTGAGTGCCCCTTGGGACTTGGCGTCTGAGGCTCCTTGTGGCCCGGTGATGCCCATCTCGATGGACCTGGCCTGGCACCCCTCCACGCTGCCTTTGTAAAGGGCATCCGTTCACCTGCACAAAACCACCGGAACCATTTTGGAAAATGCCTGACTGCTTGCTTTGTGGAATTGTAGATTTCTAGCTGGTTAGGATGTTAGCTCAGTCCTCTGCTTCATTGGGACTTTAATTGATCTTCAGATTTTTCAGAATTTTCAGAATTTTTCAGCCAGAATTTTCCAAACAGTAGAGAAGTTCCATATGCCAGAGATAAGAAAATCGTATCCTAACAAGTAAATGTTTTGGCGAAACCATTTCAAAAATATTCCTTTAGCTGATAAAGCCTGACATAAACTCTCCATCTGCCCTGATTCTTCTGCACAGCTCGCGCTCCCATACATATCTGAACTAAGGAGAGGAGCTTTCTTTGATCTGCCCCCCTCCTTCCCCCCCACGTGCGCCCTCAGAGAGCAGCCCATCCTCCGTCCCCTCTCACAGCTGCCGCGGAGGCCACCGGCCACCCTGCTCCCCCAGTCCCGGCTCCTCCTCCCCTGCACTGAATGTGGCTGACCCCCGGGGCCGCATGGGCGGCCATCACGCACGCCTTCCAGAACGCAGCTTCTCTGGGGCTCTGCAGCACGTGCACAGGTCGCTGTCCGGTGCGTCTGGCTCTGTGCTCTCGGTGGGACCTCAGCCGGGCAGTGGATGCCTGCCTCCCGCAGGACACGGCTGCTCCCGGCTCGCTTCCGCGGTCGGCGGGACCACGCACTGGCTATGCCTGTGCCTGGGAGCCCCACGCGCCCACGCACACGGACGAGCAGCCACCCGCCCACGTCATTGTGTCGCAGCCTGGGCCTGGCCTCTCCGTCCTCACTGTCCCCGCACCCTCATCCCTCGGTTCCCACAACAGCCTCTGAGCTGCCCTCTCTGCCTCTGGCTTTCCCGCCCCTCCATTCCGCGTCCACACTTTGCCGCCAGCACGCTCTTTCTAGAACACCCGTGTGGAGGATGGTGTTCCCATTCCCCAAAATCTCTTCAGCCTCCCCACGGGCACGGTCAGCAGGACAGAGGTGACTCGGCGGGGCCCGTGAGGCCCTCCTCAGACGAAGCCAGCCTCCTCATACAGTCGAGGCCAATTTCAAACAACTTCCCCTCAGAACAAAGGGGGATCCTGGTCCTGTCGTGGGATTCGTCCCGGTGTGTTCGAGGGAGGAGTTGTGCGCGGTTTCACACTCGGCTGAGCCCAGGTGTGTCTGACGCACTCGTGTGTTTGCACACCGAGGGCCTCGTGTGTGTGCGCTCGGCAGTAAACGTTTCTGCTTGAACAGATGAGGAAGGTTCTGAGACGCACAGGCAGAGGGCTGACCCTCAGGGTGGCCTCTTCTGGCTCCACGGCCCTGCTCCCACTTCCCAGCAGTTTGGGGTCGCCTCTCACCCAGGAGAAGGGGTGTGAGCCTGAGACACGGTTGTGAGTCCAGAGCCGGGTGTCTCTGTCAACTGGCAGCTGCCGCCTGGTCGACCTCAGCAGCTCTCCTGCTGCCCCCTCTGATGGGAGGGCCCTGGGCCTCGTGGCCTCCGAGGTGCCACCACACGGCAATTGAAGGGGAAGAAAGCTGCTTCTCCGGGCGGTGCCCGAGGAACAGTGGACGCGACATTCCTCTCCTGACCTCTCTCTCGCCCTTGCAGATCGAGATGGCCCAGAAGCTGTTGAACTCCGACCTGGGCGAGCTCATCAACAAGATGAAACTGGCTCAGCAGTGCGTCATGACCAGCCTCCAACAGGAGTATAAGAAGCAGATGCTGACCGCTGCGCACGCCCTGGCCGTGGACGCCAAAAACTTGCTGGACGTCATTGACCAAGCGAGACTGCGGATGCTCGGGCCCACGAGGCCGCACTGAGGGCGCTCTCCACGGACATTCTCCGGCCTTCCACCAGCATGAGGGGCCCCGGGTCCTCGGCCGCCGGCACGCGCCGCGCCAACGGCTGTGACTGACAGCTGGTTGAAAGCTCTTTCATTTCAATTTAACCACATTTGATTTGAGTTCAGTTTTTTTGTCTCTTTCTTTTCTTTCTTCTTCTTCTTCTTTTTTTTAATCATGGCGTTCAGAAAAGTCCAGGATCCAAAACGTGGCATTTTTCTGAAAATGAAAATTGTTCGTGAGACGCTTTTAAGAATCTTGAAGAACAGATGGTGTTCACGTTAGGGTGTTTCCGTGGAAGCGGCCCTGGCGGTGGTGTGCGGACCCGAACCAGCCCGGCGATGTGTTGGGAGGCGGGGAGACGGGGCGGAGAATGCCGGGAGACCCGAGGGGCTGGGAATTCTTCGGCGAGCTGCGGAGCCGCGGCCGGACTCCAGTCTCTGTTGGGAGAGCGTTCTTGAGTCGCCGTCTGCTAGCACCGCTTTAAGAGAAGGAATGTCAGAGCTATATTTTGAAGACTTGAGTCGTTTCAGAAAAAAGCAACCACCCTTTTGTCTTTCCTGCCTTTTACTTTCCTGTCGGATATGTGAAGATTTGGTTGGAAGCTAGCTGTAGAACACACTAAAAACCTTGTCTTTTTTCACCAGAATAATGTGCCAGTTTTTTGTAGCAATGTTACTTCTCTTGGAAGCAGAAATGCTTTGTACCAGAGCACCTCCGAGCTGCGCTGAGAAGAGGTTCTGGAACCAACCCTGTTTTCCAGTTTTATATAATTTATAAAGAAAGATTGAAGCCATGTTGACTCTCTCGCAGCCACTGGAGCTGACTAACCCTTCATCATGTCTGTCTTCCCAGCGGAGAATTAAGCAAAGCAGAGATTCGGTTTTCTTTTGATGTCCAGTTACACCATCCATTCTGTTAAATAATTTTGAAAAATATGCCCTCCCTTTAGTTTGTCGGGGGATATAAATTATTCTCAGGAAGAATATAATGAACCGTACAGTTACTTTGACCTATTAAAAAGGTGTTACCAGTAAAGTTCTTGGTGTAATTTCGTTTGGCTCCTTCAAACCATTTAAACTTCTTCAGGTCACTTGCCAGATAACGTACGGGAAAGCTCTCGATAATCACCAGGTTCTCTTTCTCTGTCTTCTAGACAAGTCCAGGATGTTACTGCGGGGGGATGGCCGGGGCAGAACAGCCTTTGCAGTCCGTCTCTGCTTATCACGTGCACAGTCAAGACAGCAATGATATTCCTCTCTGAGCCGTTCCCTCTGCGCCCGTGGGCTTCTCAGGAGCCTGGCAGCCTCGAGGAGCCGGCCCAGAGCCGGATCTCTTGCCAGGGCAGCGGTCAGCATACGGTTCCCTAGCCCAGCCCGCTCTGACCTGGCTGGAGTCTCTGAGCAGGCGCAGGCAGCACCGAGCCCCGCAGACGGGGACAAGCCGGGACCCGAGCTCCCAAGTGGAGGGCTGGAGGGGGTGGTTCCTTGTGGGCCTATAGGACATGGACTTCCTCAGAGAAGAAGCCCAGAGGGGGTTCCCCTGAGTTTCTCTCTCTCTCGGGTGCTCTGCAGCCTCTCGAGTCCCGGTCCCTCCCCTCTGCGGTGGCTGAGGACAAAATAAGACAGGCCCAGGGTAAGCAGCGACGCCACCACGCCCGCCACAGGGGCTTGCTGGTGGGCCGGTGTCCCTTGGGGGAGGAGGCGTCCAGCTGCCATGGGGTAAGAACCGCGGCCTCAGAGGGAGCGACTGCTCGAGACTGATACCCTCTGCCTCCGGATCGACTCTCCTCTACTGTGAACAGCCGCAGGTAGGTCTCGTGCGTCCTGTGAGTCACGCCATTTCGGTTGTGGGAACAGGCCCGCCGCTCGTGGACAGTGTCGTGTCAGCGCGCGAGCTGGCGGGCAGGTGCAGGACCGAGGGGCCGTCGGAAGGACCGTGAGGTGAGCTGACTCAGCCGTGTTCTCCTGCCGGTGACCACTGTCGGCGATCCACATGCGGCCTCTGAAAGTCGGTCGGTGTTGGGTCGGAGCGGCCCTAGAGGGAACCTCGCCCTGTGCACACACCCTCCCCCTCTGCCGCTCTCCAGCCATGGATTTTCTGCTTAATGTTGCCCAAATTAGAGCTTTATGTGGAGCAAAGAGCGCAGGTCGCTGCAGCTGGCTGAGCGTCTCTCCGGGGAGCGTGTCCTGGTCACAGGTGCCTGCACGGAAGCCAAACAGCGCTCACGCCCCAGGAGGTGGCGGGCGGCCTCCCTGTGGCTGCTCGAGGAGATCTAGTTCATGGACAGTAACTGGGGAGTCGCTGCGCTCCGTCTGCCGCGAAGCCCCGTCCTGCCTGGGTGCGGGCCGGCGCCGCCTGCACACACAGGAGCGTCTGGCGGTGTCTGTGTTGCACTGGCTCCGGCCGGGATCCACGGCGTGGCGCACCACCATTTCCCCGGGCACCTGCGGACGGGTGAGCGCCTGGCGTGCGTTCCTGTTATTAGTGGTGTTTCTGGATCTCATGGCAAAGTGTGTTGAGCTTAACCAGAAGGGGCCAAGCCGTCCACAGTGTGGCAGTGCCGCGCGCTGCTTGGGCCCGCCGCGTACACACCTTCCCGCAGCCGCACACGCCCTCTGGCCCTCGGTGGCTTCAGGCTCGGCGGCGGGCGGGTGTGCTGCTGGGCGGCCAGTGAGGTCGAGCACCTCTCCCTGTGCTTGGCGCCCCTCGCTGGCGGTCTCTGGGACGTGTCCGCATACATACGCGGCCCTTGTTGAGGGTGGGGTGGCCAGCGTCTGTTACTGGGCTCCGGGACTTCCTTACGTGTCCCGGATACTAGTCCTTCGCCAGATACTCGTCTTCCGTGTATTTTCTCCTGCTCTGGAGCGTGGCTGTTCATTTTCTTAAGTGGATTCTCCCTCAGAGTCTCCAGGCGCCTTCCGACGTCTGGGTTTCAGACTTTGGCCTCCAGAACTGGTAGAAAATAAATTTCCAGTTTGGGGTTCTTTATGGCAGCCCCAGGACACTGGTACCACCTCCAAATGCTTCAACGTGCATCTCCTGAGAGCAGGGGCACATACTTCTGTCCACACAGTATGAGCTCAGTAAAGGCAACGTCGTCTCTCACACAAGCCCTCGGCAACGTCCTTCAGGTCATTCTCCCCCACATCCAAAGTCCAGTCCGGAATCACGCCTCGCGCTTCCCTGTCCTATCTTTGGTGATTTCTGGGAAATTTGCAAGCTCTTTGTCAAACACAGCCATTATTAGAAATTAAATTATATACGCCTACAATTAAATTCTATTTTAAACGAAGATGGACACAGAAGTCAGCACTTCCTCGTCCTCACACGGTCTTACAGCCGTGCAGGTTCGCAGGACGGGTCTGTCGTTTGTGTCCGGCGGAAGCTCCACAAGTCTCTGCCTGCATCTGTTCGGTGACGTCACGAAATTGGCCGACGGGGGAGGGGCAGTAATTCCCCCAAGGAAATGGGCAAACGCTACACCTCGTGGCCTTTGCCCTGGGAACCTGCGCTAGGCGTGTGCCTGCACACCGCTGCCTGTTAATCCCCTTTGTCTGTTCTCACTGTGGTTTTGAAGAATACAGGCCAGTTTGGGACTGTGGCCACGTTCGGGTTTGCCTGGTGGTTCCTCTTCCTCAGGTTCGGGGTGGCCAGCGCCCTCCGTCGCGGCTGCAAGCCCATCCCGTGGTCGGGGTTCTGCTGCCTCCTCCTCCTCCCGGCTCCGAGGGTGACGTGGCCGGTGGTGGCGTCGAATGGAGCAGGAAGCTCAAGTCGCGCCCCCAGCATCCCGCGCATCGGAGCGAGCTCCAGAGAAGACAAGGCGGCCCCTGGGATCTAGCTGGACAGGCTGGGTGTCTGTCCCTGAATAAGGCAGAGTGGCTTTGCAGCAAGGGGACACCCCCCCCGCCCCAGTACTGCAAGGACCTCGGGAAAGTTTAAATGGACCCAGGAGTGCTGGTTTCCGGTCCTTCCCGCTTTACACGTTTTCCTGGGTGACGTGGAGTGCAGCTACACGCGGACACCTGAGCAGCGTTCTCGTGGGCGTTTCTGGAATGCCCCCACAGGATGTGGCTTCATGGAGCAGTGTGGGGCGCGCCCGCTGCCGCCACGCAGCCATACAGATGTGCCAGGACTTCCCCGGGCTCACGATGCAGCCGTTGTTGAAGGGCCTCCAGAGACGTGGCCGGGACACTGTGTCAAGCTCAGAAGCAAGGTGCTGGAGAAGGTCCTGCCCCTCGGGGGTCCACCGAGAAGGGGTGAGCACTGCAGCTTCTCCCCAGCACGGAGCCTCCTCACTGCTGTCACCGCGGGTCCTCAGTCCCCCCCCCCCCCCGAGCAGCACAGGATTTCACCGAGTTTCTGAGAAACAGGAGCACGCCTCGGGGTGAGGGAAAGGCCTGGTTCCCAGGCGGAACCTGCAGGACGCGGAGGAGCCTTCCCGGCCCTGCGGAAGGAGCCCCACCGTGTCCAGCCCTTGCGCCCTCCTCTGTGATGCCGCCGCCTTGGGTGTGTCCTCACAAGGCCCGCGCGCGTGCGCCTGTGTGCGGTGACAGGCGCCAGCCTGCGGGGCCCGGACAGCCGACGCCTCCGTGGTGCTGTGTGACAGACCGTACCGAGTGGAAGGGACTGCTGAAACCCACGGACTTTGTTCTACTAACGTCAGTGCCTGGAACAGATGTGTTCGTGTGCAGAGAAAACAGTAAGAAACACATAGGGATTGTGTGACAAACGCACCTCTTCTGTCTCTGTGAAGTTTAGTTTCTTTACAGATTTTCAGGCAAACAACTTAATGTTAACCCGAGACTCAAAGCCAATTAGGAATTGTAAAAATTATAGATACAGACACGTATTTTTTTAAACTAGACTCCACCCCCAGCATGGAGCCTCATGTGGGGCTTGAACTCACAACCCTGAGATTGTGACCTGAGTTGAAATCAAGAGGCAGACATGCTAAACTGACTGAGCCCCCCAGCACCCCTAAAAATTGTCTTTTAGATCGAGAAGGATAATGCCATTATGGTTGGTATTCAATGTTGCCCATATTTTTTTTGTAAAAACATTTTTCCTCAAATCGATACATCGATCACAGATAAGTCTGAAAAAGCATCTGGTGTCTTACTGTTTCTGGGACGGGACAGCTTCGTTCATGTCCGTCGCCTGCTGGACTCTTCCTTTTTCCAAAGCAGAGACCCCCCCCCCAATTTTCTGATAGCCTCATTTTTACGGTTGTGGCTCGCTGGATCAAAGCAGCTGAGTTGCATACAAGTTCAGTGTCGTTTCCTTCAAGAATTAACTTATCCTGGGGCACCTGGGGGGCTCCGTGGGTTAAGCCTCTGCCTTTGGCTCAGGTCCTGATCCCAGGGTCCTGGGATCGAGCCCCGTATTGGCTCTCTGCTCAGCGGGGAGCCTGCTTCCCCCCATTTCTCTCTACCTGCGTCTCTCTGCCTACTTGTGATCTCTCTCTCTGTCAAATAAATAAATCTTAAAAATAAAAAAAGAATTAGCTTATCCTTCTGGGCCTGAAATACAAGCCACACCTGGCCTCTGGCGGGTGGTTTGCACCCGAGTAAGGTCAGATCTCGTCGAGAGAACCGTCCTGAATACCGTGGGAGGCGCTGGGCATACGTGGGCCTCATCTTGCAACGGAACCGCCGTGTAACGCCCTCGGCCGTGTTCTGCACACGGCCACAGGGTGTGGACAGCGGGTCCTTTCCTGTTCCCGCCACTTGTCAGCTCAGAGCCTCTTTGTCCCTCCAAGGAGACTGAGCTGCAGCCGGTGGGACCGAGTCTCTCCTCAGGGAAGGAGCGCCCTGCGCCGGCCGCAAACTGACAGCCTGTCTGGAGGGTGCGAGACCCGCCTCCTCCCGCGCACAGCCTGGCGGCAGCGGTTTGGGTCCTTGTGCGCACACGACGGCAGGACACGAGAGCCTTTGGTGTCCACCGCAGGTCACAGTAACCCACCTCCCCTGTAGACAAAATGTACAAGTTAGGACGTTTCGTCTGCCTGTTCTCTGCTACTGTTTTCATTTGCATTAGATTCTTAAATTCAAACGAGTAGGTTGGCAGCGTGTTTTCACACGGATGAGACGAGGAAACATGTGGCTTTTATTTTTATTTTTTGAGAGAGAGAGAGAGAGAGCACACGCACATGCTGTAGGGACGGGGGCCGAGGGAGAGGGACTCTCCGGCTGAGTCCCCAGTGAGCGTGGGGCCCTGTGTCCAGCTCTGTGTCACAGCACTAAGACCATGACAGGAGTAAAACCGGGAGTTTAACCGACTGAGCCACCCCGGCGCCCCGCCCCCCGGAGTTCCTCTGCACCACCGGGTAAGCGTCACAGGACACCGTCTGTTCGCACGGCCGTGCGCAGGTGCTGGCGCGCTTCACATCTTTTCAGAAATGCCGTTGTAAGGGAGATTCTTAGGTTAGGGGCAAATGGACGATAGCTTCCTCCCTGCCTATGACTAGGGATTATGCGCTCCAGCTCCCTGCACACCTGGGACGATACACTACATCCGGCCGTGCACGGGGATTCTTACACACGACAGCCGGCCGTGCACGGGGACGGTACGCTACAGCCGACCATGCCCAGGGTTTATACACTACGGCTGACTACGTGCCAGGAATCCAGTAGTACAGTTGATCACGTACAGGGAATTCGGTGCTACCGTAAACATAGGCCATTAGATATGAACGCGGGCATGACCAGCATGTAGGTGAGGTCCTGGGAAAAGAAGGGATCACCAAGAAGCCCCAGGGAAGCCCACAGTAGGGGAGCGAGAGGATGCAGAGACATGCTGGCCTGTTAGGGGGACTGTGGGGTAGAGGTCAGAGTCCCAGAAGCTGGAACGGAGGCAGCAGGCAGGACGCTGTGGGCAGGACGATCCGAGGTGAGCCGCGCGTGGCAGTCTGCTGCTCGGTGGCGTAGGGTGCGCTCCAGCCACCAGCACCCGTAGCAGCGGCACCTGCTTTAGCTCACAGCCCCCCAAGAAGAACGATTCTCACCCCTTTTTCGGTTGAAGAAACTGAGTCACAGAGTTGTGCCCAGATCCGTTATAAGGCGAGGATACCAAGTTTACCACTTCTCTTCAACCTACTAGTGGAGCTCCAGCCAGAGCCAAGAGGCAAGAAAATAAAAGAAAAAAAAGAGGAAAGAGAGACGTAAAGCTGTCTCTATGGGCACATGACACGATCCTGTTTTAAAGGCTTTTTCCTTTAGAACACGCATATGCACAAACACAATGTTAAGGCAACAAGCAGGGGCACCTGGCTGGCTCGGTTTGTAGAACAGGCACGCCTTGATCCCGGGGTTGTATAGCCAAGCCCCCCAAAAGGTAATAAACAAATTCAGCAAATACATAAAGGACACATAGTTTACCCAAACCGTGGCTTATTACTCAGTCGTAAAAATAAGCGACATATGCCGCACCCAACCCAGATGACCGTTGGAAACATGATGTTGCAGAAGAAACCAGATACAAAAGGCCACATAACATACACCTCCGTGATGCTGTGATTTCTTTCTTTCTTTCTTTCTTTTAAGATTTTATTTATTTGACAGACAGAGATCACAAGGAGGCAGAGAGACAGGCAGAGAGAGAGGAGGAAGCAGGCTCCCTGCTGAGCAGAGAGCCCGATGCAGGACTGGATCCTAGGACCCCGAGACCAGGACCTGAGCCTTAGGCAGCGGCTTCAACCCCCTGAGCCCCCGGGCGCCCGATGCTGTGATTTCTAACAAGTGTCCGGTCTTCGTTGCATTCCTGGCACGGAGCTCTTAACACCCTCGGGATTTCCCAGGTGCACAGAGAGACAAACGTGTCTTTTGTACCCTTTCAACCACGCTTGACTTTATGCTAATGAGGTGACTTTCGGAAAGCCCCTAAGAAGGTGGGGGCTGGTTGTCGGGGGACCAACACCATGACTAGGGGGTTGGGACTGTCATCGATCATGTCCACACAGTGATGCCTCTATAAAAATCCCAAGGGAAGGGGTCAGAGAGCTTCTGGGTTGGAGGCGCTGAGGACATGCAGGCGCCGTGCCCCGTCCCACATAGCCTGCCCCGGGCGTCTCTTCCTTCCGGATGTCCCTGAGTAATTTCCTTGTAATAAACCAGTAAGTAAATGTTTTCCTGAGTTGTTCGAGCTGCGCCGACAAACGAGAAGGCAGGGGCGGACTGTCCGGCGGCGGGAGGGTCGAAGGCACAGCTGCTGGCGTGACGGGCATCCAGGGCATGTGGGGGGGCGTCCCGGGGACTGAGTCCTTCACCTGTGTCATCTGATGCTGTCACCGTTGCCTGGGAGGGAGGGGGAGCCCCACGCGTTTGGTGTCTGGTAGAGTGAACTATTCTGAGTGCTGTCGATGGTGTAAGGGAAAGCAGAAGTTACGTCCTTCACATCCTATTTATGGGGAAGGTCCGGAATAAGCAAAGCCATAGAAACAGCAGGTCAGAGGTCACCAGGGCTGGGGAGGGGGCGGGGGTGACCTCTTAACGGCTATGGGGCTTCCACTCGGGGGATGAAAATGTCCTGGAGAGGTAATGATGATGGTGTGTGACATCGTGAACGTTCCAAATGCCACCGAACTGGACACTTTAAAATGGTTAAAATGGTCAAATTTTGTGTCATGTGTATTATACCACAATAAAAAACATAATAACATTTTTAAAATTGAAAACATTACTTTTCCAGTTCCTTAGAAACCCCTTCCTGGGCATTTGCACATTTTTTTTACCCCGAGTCCCACAGCGTGCCCCGCAGACTGTTCGGCGGCCTGCTTAGTGACCTCGGACTTTGCACCTCGCCCAGCTTCCCCTCTCTAGGCACAAATTCACACTCAGTTTTCTCTGATGCACCCCAGAGAATGCTCTCCATCAGTTTGCAAGCCGGGAGCTCGTCGGAGACACGCAGTCCATCAGCGTCTGTGAGGAGGCCTCGATGCAGGGCTGCGGGAGCCGCCGTGGGGTCTGCGTGGGAGTCGAGTGCACACGCGGACAGGACCCAGGTCCCCACAGGCCCAGCTGCACAGCACAGCTGCGGTCTGGCCTCCGTGGCCTCTCCCCTCCTCCTAGACCCAGTCAGAAAATTGCCCCCCCAGTTCCCGGCAGCACCCCTGGACCACCCCAACCCCATTGTCCTTTCAACTACGGAACGTCAGTGCCTGCTGAGACACAGGTCACCCAGCTCTCGCGATGAGAAGCCCCGCAGTAAGGATTTGCAGGCTGAGTGTGTGTTTTCTTTAAAGCAGCCTTTCTGGGCGCCTGGCTGGCTCAGGGGGTTGAGCCGCTGCCTTCGGCTCAGGTCATCATCTCGGGGTCCTGGGATCGAGCCCCGCATCGGGCTCTCTGCTCAGCAGGAAGCCTGCCTTCCCCCTCTCTCTCTGCCTGCCTCTCTGCCTGCGTGTGATTACTGTCTGTCAAATAAATTTAAAAAAAAAATTAAAGCAACCTTTCAAGAATGTAACAATCGTTCTTAGCTCGTTGGCCAATGGAGTGTTGATCTTTTAAAATTATACTCAGACCATGTGATGCCCTTGTCGGTTATGGTCCAAGGCTTCCAGCACACTTGGAATAAAACATTAAAATTCACGCTCCTCCCCAGGGCCCGGCACAGCCTGGGATTGCCAGTTCCCTACGTCACTACAGAGGTGACGTCTCTCTGTCACCCTGACCTTGGCCACATGGGCCTGGAACATCCAGCTCGGACGGACCTGCCGGCCTTGGCTCTCACAGCCCGCTAGGCCCACTCTCAGCAGGAACGTGACCACCGTGATTGATTCTAGAACACCCCATTGCTTCCCAACACAAGCCCATACCCCAAGAGTCACCCGCCAGCAACTAGCCCCTCGCAATCACGAATCTACTTTCCACACCACAGATTTGCGTCTTCTGGGTCTCTCATGTAAGGGGACTCGCACGCGGCGTGCCCGGCTTACTCACTCAGCATCGTGTTTCGAAATCCATCCACACCGTCACACAGACCAGTACTTCTTTGCTTTCTGTCGCCAAACGGCGGTCCTTCGCATGGATGGACACATCTCATCAGCCGGCGGGTGCTTGAGCTGTTTCTACCTGCTTGTTTGTTTCGAATGAATCCCGCCGCTGTGAGCGTCCGCCTACGAGATTTTGTGCGGACTTCCAGGTTCGTTCGTCTCGGATATCTACGAGCAGGGGAATTTCTAGGTCATAGGACAGCGGACACTGTCCCAGGCTCGAGGGCTCCGGTCCCCCCATCTCCCCCGCGGCCTCACAGTGCTGCTAAGTCTCCCTGTTTTCCTCACGACCATCGTGGTGGTTGCCACGTGCTGTTCCACTGTGGTTTCGATCTGGGATTCTCCGTGCCTGATGGCGTTGAGCATCTTTCCACGTGCTGACTGGCTGTTCGTGGATCTGGTTCAGAGAAATCCCTGCCTGGGTTCTTTCTCCACACAGTCTCAGGCCCACATGTCCCCTGCTCGAAAGACCTTCCCGCTCCCGGGAGGTCCTACCCCCCACACCTACCCCCCCACACCACTGCTCTCTGGACAGCCCACACTTGTCCCTGTGCCTGTACCTCGTGGCTCCTGTGTCCTTGTTGAGTGTCTGACATTTCCACCAGGTTCTGGAGCAGAAACTTCTTAAATAAGAGAGTAAATGAATTCATTTTGGTAATTACTTAAATCAGGATGTATAACTTCATACACAAGTTTCTTCTGAGTCTGGCTGGATCCTTGGATTCTTAATTTTCTATCCCTAAAGAGACGAAACCACATGCTTCCGTCCAGCTTCTTAAATGAGCTGAGCTCCGGGACGCCTGGGTGGCTCAGTGGGTTAAACCCTCTGCCTTTGGCTCAGGTCATGATCTCAGGGTCCTGGGATCGACCCCGCATCGGGCTCTCTGCTCAGCGGGGAGCCTGCTTCCTCCTCTCTCTCTGCCTGCTTCTCTGCCTGCTTGTGATCTCTGTCTGGGTCAAATAAATAAATAAAATCTTAAAAATAAAAAAATAATAAAAAAATAAAAATGAGCTGAGCTCCATAGCACAGAAGCAAAAAAACAATTTTCTTTTTTCTCCGACCGGTCCTCCGAATGCAGTCTCTGATCAAATTCATCGTCCCCCACGGGTAAAACCCCCCTCTCTGCGTGTCCGATTAACTCCATGTGTGTCCCCGAATGGGTACCGGGTGCCAAGCATTTATCTGAGCCCTGGGGCTCCAGGAGTGAGCAGAGTTGGTAAGTAGGCGACCAGTCAGCGGCCCCCCTGCTTCGACATTGAAAAGTCCAGTGTGGACTGAGAACGGCCTGATTCCGGGTCGTTCTAGCTGTGAATCCAAATCCAGACTCTTCACCAATTTGAAACATTTCTCTTCCCCCCAGGCTGGACAGGGATGCGGGGGTGGGAGCTGGCTAGGCATTTGGAAGCTGAGTAATATCCCCAAAGCAATGGGAGAATAAGTAAACAGAAAAATCAATGTTTTTTGACCTTAAAGGACCAAAAAAAAAAAAGAGTTGGGACTTGGTGTCACCATCAGATGTTCCACAGGGAAAAGCTCGAAAGAAACACAATAGAACACACCAAACATGGTAACACTTCGATGCTGTTGTCCTCAGAGCTGGCGCGTGCACTTCTGGGTGGGTTTCCAGTAAAGGGGGGGGCTGCAAGAATCCCCCAGTTTTCTGTGATTCATTCAGGTTTGCAGCGAGTTCCGGGTTTCTCAGGATCCGTTCACTGCCCACCACTGAGCAGCAAACTAGCCAGTGTCTTTGAGTAAAGCCGGGAAGCGGAGGGGACCCTTCTTAAGGGCTGTACCCCGTGGAGAGGCAGGGGGTCTTCAGAGGCCCTGACTGGGAGGCATCCCTTTGCCCCAGCATGTGCCCCGGCCGTGACCTTGGCCTTGCTGGACAGGAAGGCCAGAGAGCTGGAGTCCTGGGCATGTGATGGGGTGAGGGACCAGCCATAGCTCCGTCACCATAGAAATTTGGAGACCAAGCATAGGCTGGGATCCTGGGATGAAAGGGCCTCGACATGTCGGGGACCGAAAAGACGCTAAGTTCCCCCGAGCCAGACACAGAAGACCATGTGGCCTGTGACTCCCCGAAGGGGCAAATCCATGGGGATGGACAGACAGCAGAGTGGCAGTTGTCGGGGCTGAGGGGTGGGGGTGGGAGGTGACTACGAATGGCCGTGGGGTTCTGTGGGGGCGATAGGAAGAGTCTGGGACTAGACAGAGGCAGCTGACACCATCCAATGTACTGAAAGCCGCTGAGCCAGGCCTCAGAACCCTAACCTTCGTGCCACGGGTATCGGTGTGTGTCGTGTGTTGGGTGTGTTGCTATGTGTGTGTTTTACCTCAATAAAAAAAGGAGACGGGGCGCCTGGGTGGCTCAGTGGGTTAAAGCCTCTGCCTTTGGCTCCAATCATGATCTCAGGGTCCTGGGATCAAGTCCCGCATCGGGCTCTCTGCTCCGCGGGGAGCCTGCTTCCTCCTCTCTCTCTGCCTGCTTGTGATCTCTGTCTGTCAAATAAAGGAGACAAAGTTGGGATCAGTGCTAATGATTTTTGGAGCCCCTTAGTCATTCGTTAGAGAACTGGTTGGAGTCAGCAGCCCAGACCGTGCCCAGAGTCCGTCCCCACACCCTGGAGGAGCTTCGTGGTGGAGCTGTCCCCTCTCGTCGTCTGGATGATGCTGTAGGCAGAAACGCACCTGACACAATATTAAATCTAAAGTCGGCCTCTGTCACGTGTGGCTCCCATGTACCTGACACCATCTCAAGGTCACCAGCGGGTGTCGTGGAGCCGTGGAGAGCAGCGGTCTCTGAGCTGGAAAGGGCCCCCCGGGTACCCCAACTCGCCAGGCAGCTTGGAGGGCTCAGAACGACCCGTTTCTGGAGGCTCCACTTTCACTGATGCTTCTTCTGTGAGGGACCCTCGGTGGCCCCAAGTCCCCGTGGGTGCCAGGGCCCAAGCTCAGGGGAGCAACTACAGCCAGGCCAGGCCCGGGAGCCCTCTGGGGTCCAGACTCCAGGTGTTGGCTCTCGGGACCCTCTGAATTCAGGGACGCGTTGTGTCCTGTGTGTCCCCAAATGTGCCAAGGGACAGAGTGGCCTTGAGGGAGAAGCTCGTGAGCGCAAAGACACTGACCGCAGAATGAACGCCCACGTGCCTTTTTAAAGGGATGTGAGCAGTCCTCCGTCTAGGGACTCAGCCTGGCCGCCATGGCCTCAGGTGTGAAGGGAAGACCCTTTCCACTGCCGAACACAGACGAACTCTGGTGGTTTCTGTGCAGTCGGGCAGCGGCGGGTGCTCTCTGGGACGGTCGCATTGCCCAGGACGTGGCCAATAACGCGGCGGGCAGCCATCATGGGGTTGTGAAAACCCACTTGGTTCAATCCTTTCAAGAAATGCTCTAATTTGGGTTGATCAAGCGTCATCTTGTTTCCTCTTATCGAACGTTTGGTATTTCCGCCCCCAAGAGCAAAAGTTAAATAGGGCAGGTGAGCTGCAGGGGGAGCGGGTGTAAGCTGTGTATCCTCCCCTTCCTCCGAATTCGTAAGGAAAATCCCAAACTGACTGGAGTGATTCCCCTCTCCCTCTGCCTGCGTCTCTGCCTACTTGTGATCTCTGTCAAATAAATAAATAACATCTTCAAAAAAAAAAACAAAAAAACAAACCCACTTCATTGTCAAAGGTAGAAATGCAGGAACGCCCCCGGACCCTCTGGGTGTGTTGGGTGGAAGTGAGCTCCTCTCTGGGACGACCTAGAGCGCTGCGGCTACTGGCTCCCTGCGACATGTCTCGACGGGGCTAGCGGGAGTCCGTCTAATTTTATTCTTTTATGCTTCCCTTTGGCTCCCCTCACTTGTTTGCAGTTACATATACAGATTTGAGAACCGGTTTGCCAGTTTCCATTTTTTAAAAAAGCCCCTCGGGGTTTTCAATCAGTCACGTTTGCAGGTAACAACGCTAAGGGATTTCACTGCACACCTGTCCCCCGACCCCCCACCGCTGCCCTTGGCGGGAGGCTCCCTGCTCACCTGGAACCAGGCCCAGCGGGCACAGTTCCTCTGGGTGACGCGGGTGCACCGCGGGGAGAGGCCACGCCTGCAACCGAACCACATAACCACAAAACCACGCCAGAGTCTCCCGGGCGGCTCTGCTAACATCGTAAGCAAGTCACACGGTTGAGCCGGCATCCACGGAGTGAGAGATGACTGCTCCGGGGGGAGGGGCAGGAGCGATGACTTGGGACAGGCATGTAGCCTGCCACACCGTTGCTGCAGACACACAGACCTGACGGGGGCCGTGGAAGTTCCTTCTGAAAGCTGGGGGATTCCCAGAGCGGGGCTTTCTTCACCCCGAAGGCGGAGCTCGTTAGGCGCGTAGGTCACATGATTGTCAGCAGATCACGGCTGGGCGCACAGCTGGGAGGGGCTCAGAGAACCCCACGGTGACAGCCGGATTCCCATCTACCATTCGTATGAGCGCAGCGCTCAGCCCCGACAGCTTCAGAAATGGGAAGTGAGGCCAGAACAGTCTCAACCCAGTAAGGAGTCATTCCCGGACCCGTGAAGTCAGAGACAAAGGAAGCCCCATCCTTTTCTTTGCAAGATGCGTTTCCAACAGAATTGTACTTTTCATGGCTAATAATGGGTATTCCAAGTCTGTAATGCAGTTGAGTTTTGAACAATTGTGAGCCGTAATTGTAATGAGAAATAAATACAGAATTTTTCTAAAACTTAAAGGTTTACGGGACGGGCGCCCGGGTGGCTCAGTGGAGTAAGCCACTGCCTTCAGCTCAGGTCATGATCTCGGGGTCCTGGGATCAGGTGCCACATCGGGCTCTGCTCCGCAGGGAGCCTGCTTCCTCCTCTCTCTCTGCCTGCCTCTCTGCCTGCTTGTGATCTGTCTGTCAAATAAGTAAATAAAATCTTAAAGAATTAAAAAAAAAAAAAAAAAGAAAGCCCTACAGGAAATAAAGCAAACTTCCATGTATAGACACATTTTTGTTGTAGAGAAGACTGTAGAACGATCAGTAAGATTTTCAAATGTGAAAGTGGTACCTTAGAGCGACTATCTGTGGAAGCATTAGAATGGAAACAGGAGTGCTAGGAATAACAGATCAAGTAGCTCAATGTTGACAGAGATTGATCAGGTGCTGTTTTTTTAATGGACCATGTTGGATCAAATCAATGCATTTTTATCCCATCTGGTTACATTTTAAGAAGTGATATGACAGTTTTATTTTTCAACTGTCAATATTTACAATATGCCAGAAACTGTATTCTTTGTAACTATTTAAACTTGGGAAATATTTTAGGTGTCAACTTAATGTGTGAGGGGGATACAAAATATTTAAAATTATTTTAGGGAGTCTGTGAGCCCAACTGGAGATTATTGGCATCGGTTGTGCCAGTGGGCCTTATAGTCAGAAGAAACTAAGACACCGGCTGCAGACCCTGCCTGGGGCAGTCGCACCGCACCTGTCGGCAGGGGCTGCTGTGAGGGTCAGACCACGCTGCCCGGGTTCAAAGCCGTGTGGTCCCTCGGCCTCGGGTCCACGTCTGCTGTACACGGGACGCGCCCAGAAGATTGAAGGAACAGGTCCACGCACGGTGCCGGGGTCGGGGTTTGGGCCAGGAGGAGCGCACTGAGCTAGCATTTATTATCTTGATGCAAATCCTTTCCAAGAAGGGGGTGCGCACCTCCGTGGGGTGGAAGAAAGTTGTTCCTCTTGTGGAGCCGCACCCCATTCTGCTTTTCCAAGAAACCCAGAACGAGACTCCTCCCTTGGCCAGGTGAGAGCCGCAGGAAGGTCTGAAGCAGCATTTCCCCACCCCGCCCGCGAGCCGGCCCCACTGTCCTCTGCTGTGACCTCGAGGTCTCTAGACGTGTCCAGTTCTGGTCGTCCTCCTCCTCGTGGGAGACAAGGTTTTAAAACAGAAGACTTCGGTGAGTCACTCACAGAGAACCCGCAGCAGGGGTGAGCCCCGTGTCCCCTCACTCCCGACCACATCCGGCTCCTGAGGTCCCGACGAGGACACCGGGCTAATCCCAGCATGTGTGGAGAACACGGGACCAGTCCCAGAGCTGTGTGACTGTACCTCCTGCCTCCTCAGAGAAAGGAGGCCATCCGGCTTCCCCGAGATGACCGGTAGGGGACAGAAACCCAACGCTCCGTAAATGCTCGCTCCTCGGCCTGCCTTCGTCAACGTCCGGCACGTGGCATGTTCAGAGTGAGGTGACGTTCCAGAGCGGGGCCAGCCAAGAGAAGCTCGTGGTTGTAGGGCTCCCTCCAGAGTAAAAAGCCCCCTTCCCTCCCACGGCAGCAGCGACAAAAAGCCAGTTGGAATCGAATTGATTCTAGAGGCAGGACTCAATTTGGCCAATGCAAGCAGAGTCTTTATGTTAAGGAGTCCCAATTCAGGGTCGCGCTATCTTTACCCATTTGTTTAAGTTCTTAAGTTCCTCAGTAATGCTTGGGGCACTGGGGGGCTCAGTCAGTTGAGCGTCTGACTCTTGGTTTCAGCTCAGGTCGTGAGCTCAGGGTTGTGGGATCGAGCCCTGTGTCGGGCTCTGTGCTTAGTGGGGAGTCTGCTTGGGATTCTGCCCCTCTCCCTTTGTTCTTCCCAGTAATGTTTTCTCTCTTTCTCAGTCTCAAATAAATACATCTTTTAAAATATTGCTCAGTAATGTTTTTTAGATTTCTGTGTAAAGGTTTTACACATTTTTTAGACATACCCCTAATTTTTTATGATCCTTTTTAAAAAAAAGTTTAAATTTAACTTTTAATTGGACGCCTGCGTGACTCAGTTGGTTAGGCGACTGCCTTCAGGTCAGGTCATGATCCTGGGGTCCTGGGATCGAGTCCCACATTGGGCTCCCCCTGCTCATCGGGGAGCCTGCTTCTCCCTCCTCTGCCTGCCACTCCCCTGCTTGTGCTCTCTCTCTCTCAAATAAATAAATAAAATCCTAAAAAATAAATGACTAAGTTTAGCTTTTAATTGTCACCAGTGCATAGAATTATGGTTAATTTTAAAATATTGATCTTACAGCCAAAACCCTTGCAAAATGATCTTGTATCTGTAGCTTATTTCAAAGAACATCATAGTAGGTGTTGAGAGCAACAGCACAAAGGAATCATTGTGGAGAGCTGATACTTACATCGTTATATGTTTTACGCCTTTGATAGCATAATGCTTACTAAGTGGTCTCTCCCTCTATGAAAAATAACTTCTATCGATCTCTTTGACTGCAGGAAAGGCTACAGGTTGCGTACACCACATCAGTAGTCGCTCCCTGGAACTTGGGAGAATATGAATTAGGATGAGTTTGCAGCTCTTGGCCTTGAAGTGTAGCAAGTCTTACAGGCACTTAGCAGGGGCTCTGAAGGCCGTGCTCACGCCATGCTCCAAAAATTGGGGCTGTGCCAGCTTTGGACAGAAGGAGGCACGGGCAGCCACACTTCACAGGTGAGATCCACGGGCCATCAGAGAACTGGGGCCCGAGTTAAACCGAAGGGAATCGAGTAAGTGTGCCCGCTTGAGAGGTGGGTGTAAACACTAAGGAAAAACCCAGCGGCCGGAGAGGGCACAGTTCATAGAACCAGGAAAGATCATTCCTTGTCTGGGGCAGGAGAAGGGATAGACACTATTCAGACACAGGGCAAGGGGAGGGTGGGCAGGCCCTCAGCCCCGGGGAGGTGAAAGAGGTTGCTGTCACCATGTCACCACGTGGTCCCCTTCTGGCTGCTCCCCTCCGGGCTCTGTGGCAGTGGGCGGAGCTCTGGGCGGAGACCAGCGGTCCCGTTGGCTCCAGGTCTACCACCAAACCTTTCTGCCACTCAGCAAGCCCATGGGCAGAGGAGGAGGGTCTGTCTTTGGGGCTGATTCTCTGTTACCCCACTGGTCAGTAGCAGCCATAGGAGAACCACCCGGAGGAAGCAGCCGCCCCGCACCGCGGGCTGCTCCGTGGAAAGACGGAATGTCCCCTGAGCCACCCAGCCGGCCGGCTGCTCACTTCTGCTCTTTTCCAGCTTTCTACCTTTCGGACGCGCATGCGCCCACTGTCTGTGGCTAATCCCAGGAGACGTCCCAAGTGTAAATTTGAATGTTGCAATGACGGATGAAGGAAAGAAACAAGGTGGGGCCTTCCCGGTGCTTGTCTGTTTCTGGTATTTCTTCGGACAGCCCCCCGTGGCGGGGATCAGGCCGTCTATGCTCGCACGGAGGGGAACAGGAAACGTGGGAGATGCAGGACCACCTTCAGAAGGAGAAGCGACCACCTTCAGGGGTGAACTTGAAGGCGAAAATCCTCCATCCCACAGCTTCTGGGGGAAGTGACTTTAGTCACGGGGGTGGGATTGTGTTCTTACTCTCTGGAATACGGTTTCACGTGTCCTGTGCACCTGCTGTCGGGTTTGAGCCCGGGAGCTGGCTTCCCCATGAAGGGGAGAGACGTTTCTTGCAAGGTGTGACATAAACCTAATAATTCTGTCTTGGCGTGTGTGGTGTGGCGGGGGAGGGAGGAGTGCTGTTAGCACACTGGAGAGGTTTTTATTTTTATTTTTTTAAAATTAACCTATTTAAGATCATTGTAGATTTACAATTACATAGAAATAATACGGAGGGATCTCAGGTACCCTATACCCAGTTTCTCCAACAATAATATCTTGCAAAATTATAGAACAATATTACAACCAGGATAGTAACATCGATACAGTCAAGATACGAAGTTCTCGACCACAGTGAGGACCTTCACAGCCATGGCCTCTTCCTTCCCTTCTCCCCTTTCTAGCTCCTCCAAACCACCAATCTGTTCTCCACTTCTAATTAATTTTGTCATCTGGAGGACGGCATGTAAACAGAATCATGTCATAGGTAACCTTTTGGAATGGGCTTTTTCCCATTCTGCACACTTGAGACTCATGCTAGTGGCTGTATTCTGTTTGACTGGTGATGAATGTTCCCTGTGTGGACGGGCCACAGAATAACTACTCACCAGTTAAGGACTTTTAGGTTGTTTCCATGTTTTGGTTAGACAAATAAAACCGCTATAAACATTTATGCACAGGTTTATTGTAAACATAAAATGCCATTTTTCTGGGAGAAATACCCAGGAGCATGATTGTCCAGATGAACGGTGGTTGGATGTTTAGTTTTTGAAGAAACTCTTTTCCCTGGGGACTGTACCACAGGGCATTTGCACGGTAAAGCAGGAGCGATCCAGTTTCTCTGTAGTGTCCTCAGCTTGCTGGTTGTCACCGTTTCATGTCAGCCCCTCTGATGGGTTGTACTAATGTCGCACTTTGCTTTGGGTGTGCAGCTCTCTGACGGGGGACAGTGGTGGCCCGTTTGCTGTTAGAATCCCCTCTTCACGGCGTGCCTCTCCCTGTCTTGTCCACGCTCAGGATGGGTTGTTCGCTTTTTTCTTTTTAAGGTTTTAAAAATGTATTTGTTTTGGGGGGGAGGGGCAGAGGCAGAGGGAAAGAATCTCAAGCAGACTCCCCGCTGAGCAGTGAGCCCGAGGTGGGGCCCGAGGTGGGGCTCCATCCCACCACCCCGAGATCACGGCCTGAGCCGAACCCCGAGAGCTGGTTTCAGTGGACTATGCTATGCAGGTACCCCGATTGTTTGCTTTTTTACTGTTGAATTTTGAGAATTTTTTTTTTTTAAGGATTTTATTTATTTATTTGACAGAGAGAGATCACAAGTAGGCAGAGAGGCAGGCAGAGAGAGAGGAGGAAGCAGGCTCCCCGCTGAGCAGAGAGCCCGATGCGGGGCTCGATCCCAGGACCTGAGATCATGACCTGAGCCGAAGGCAGCAGCTCAACCCACTGAGCCACCCAGGCGCCCGAGAATTTTTAAATATAGTTTAGAGTCTAGTTTTTTGTAGATATTCAGGGTACAAACATTTTCTCCCGCTCTGAGCTGATCTGGTCCTCTGACCCTTTTAATGGATCTGTTCACAGAACAAAAGCTTTAATTTTGGTGAAGTCCAGGCATTTTCCCCTTCATGGTTTGTGCCTCCGGCGTCCAGTCTAGGAATTATTTGTCTAGCCTTTGATTTCCCCCCAATTTTCTTTTTTTAAGTTTTATGTTTACTTTTTTTTAATGTTTACATTAAAAAAATTTTTTTAAATGTTTGCATTTAAATCCGTCCTCCATTTTAAGTTAATTTTTCAGTGTCTGTGTGTTAGCTGCATCTAGGCTGCCTTGCCTTATTAGATAACAGGAGGAGCGGGTCAGAGAGCAGCTGCGTCTCCTGGGCTTACACAAGCCGCTGCCCTGCTCGCACTCACATATTCCCAGTCAGGATGACCTCCGCGGCACGGCTGTGTCAGTGGCCCCGGCTGCCTGTGTGTTCAGGGTTCTTGACTCAGCCTCTGTGCGGTGCATAAAATGACAAAGTGATGTATGTATGCAAACTAAGTGGTTTCCGTGTCCTGTTCATGTTTGGCTCAGGTGCAGAAATTGCTTAGATGTGAATTTTGTTCCTACTATGATAGAAGTACTTGTAAACTCATAAGCACACTCTTGAGTTTTGGGTTTTTTTTAAAGATTTTATTTATTTGACAGACGGAGATCACAAGTAGGCAGAGAGGCAGGCAGAGAGAGGAGAAAGCAGGCTCCCCGCGGAGCAGAGAGCCCGATGCGGGACTCCATCCCAGGACCCTGGGATCATGACCTGAGCCGAATGCAGAGACTTTAACCCACTGAGCCACCCAGGCGCCCCCACTCTTGAGTTCTTATTGCAGAAACACAGCCAATCGATTTGTCCAAAGAAACTTAGAAGGGTACAGCTGGAAGGATCATGGGAACAGCGCTATCCATGTTTCCCAAAGTGTGCTCCATGGAACACAGAGGTACCCTGTGACAAAAGAGTTCTAGGTCCCAGTGGACGTGGGGCTACATACCTCTGTTCCTCTCCTTCTGCTTCATAGGATCATGATCCTTAACACGTTGTTAAAGGTTTTGAGAGGGCTTGTCATCGATGACTATGTTCAGCGCTAACTCAGTGCTTCCCATTTATTTGTCCCCTAACCCTGCTCTACCCCCCACACAGGACATGCTTTTTCCGGTGTCTGCATTTTAGAGTTGGAGAAATGAAGGGCCCCCAATGTTGAGGGCTTCCTGGGCCCCACACCCACGGGAGCTCAGGGTCTGCTTTCCGCTCACCTCCTCTGCCTCTCCTGCAGCCACCTGCTGAGCCGCGTCCCTGGCCCTGGCTCTACCTGCACAGGGAGCCGCAGACACCGAGCAGTGAATTGTACTGGCTAAAAGGTGGGGCATTGGAAGACTCCTGTGTCAGCCCTACATGGCCAATGCCCAGTGCTGGATGAGACCTGGAGGAGCAGGGCAGCAGTGGTGGCGGTGGTGGGGGTGTCCTCGAGACATTTCATAGCAAGAGTTGGGGGGACTCAGTGAAATGTGTAACGTGTTCACGGATGGCGGGAGAGGAAGGCAGCGGGGCGTGGGGATGGACCCGCTGGCCCTCCCGGGGAGCCCAGGACGGAGGGCAGGCTGGGAGGAGGGAGGAGAGATGCGCTTGGTTTGGGCTTGTGGACCCCGAGCCCCTGGGGGACCGGGCGCCGCGGAAAGGGGCGGGAGGAGGGGGAGGCTCCCAGGGCCCCGGGCAGCTGCGGGAAGAGAGCGGCGGAGGCGCGCCCAGTCTCTGCGGCCGGCCGGGGAGCCCCAGCCCGGAGACGCCCCCGCCCCGCGCCGGCAGGGGGCGCGTGTGCGGTCCCCGCCGCGTCGCGCCACAGTGAAGCGTCTTGGAGACATTATGTAGCCTGACCTTCTGCACCGCAGGCCTCGCAACAAAGTTACTCCAGGCGCGCGCGCTGCGAGGGGAGGGGAGGCGGGCGCGGCTGCGGGGACGCGCGGCCCCGGGGCGGGGACGAGGCGGGGGATGACGGCAGCCACCCGCAGGGAGGCACCGGCTGGGGGACGGCGGGCGGGAGACAGCTGGGGGTGTGAGGGAGCAGAGGCGGACACAGCGGGCACTGGGGGTCGCGCGCGTTCACCAGCTGCAGAGCGAGAACGCGGGGGGAGAAGGAGCGAGCGCGGAGGCCGAGGGAGGCCAGGCTCGCCGCTGAGCAGGGAGCTCCACGCCGGCTGGATCCCGGCACCTCCGGTTCACGGCCCGAGCTGAAGCCAGGCGCTTCCCCCACTGAGCCCTCCCCAGGCGCCCCTCGTGGGTATTACTTTCAAAATGTTTTATTGTGAAATACACAGAGGGTGCAAAAAAACACATAAAAATAAATGTGCAGCTTGAGACTTGCAAGTGAGCAGCAGGCTTACTGGAAGAACCCTTTCCCGGTGTCAAAAGCCCCTCTGTGGTCACAGCACCCCCCCCTCCCCCGCAGTACCCACCATGTGCACTCCTGGTGACCACCTCCTGGCTTACCTTACCCTTTTTACACATTATGCATCCCTAAACAATATAGTTTCATTTTGCCTGTTTTGGAACTTTTATAAATGTAATCATGGATTATGGCTGTTGGTTTCTTTCACTCAAGGTTCTTGAAATGCATCCATATTTGCAGGGTCCGCATCTTCATGGGTAGGTTTCAGTTTAGGAGTTCTATATCCATGCTCGGTGGGGATCTGGGTGGTACCCGGTCCTGGGCTCCCAGGCACCCCCTTCCCGTGCTCTGAGGCACGCATTTCAGCAGCTCGTCTACCTGGGGCCATGTGTTAGCTCTTCCAGGTGCTGCCAAATATTTTTCTCCAAAATGATCATACTGATGCACACTCGGACAGTAACACTCTTGAGAAAATGAAGATGTGCATCTGGGGAGCCTGACAAGGGCAAAGGGGAAGAGTCTGACCAAGCAGCCAGGGCCCGTGTCACACAGGCCGTTGTACAGCAAGTTAAGGATTTCAGACTGAATGCAGATGGAAATGGGGAGCCAACGAAGGGTTCTGAACAAAGAAGTCAAAAAATTGGATTTGTGAGCACACAAAGATGCCTGTTGGGTGGGGAGTCGGCAAGAGTCATTTCAGGGGCTTCTCAGGTGGTCCAGGCCACCCTGAGGGCCAGGGTGGTCAGCAGAGGATTGGAGAGGGATGCATGGGCGTCGGTGAGGCTGAAGCCATGGGACCAACCCCATTCATATCAATGATTTGCTGAAGATCGGTGTCCTTTTAAGTTTCTCTGTGGAGGAAATCAAGGTTTCCTGGCACTTTTTTAGGGATGCCCTTGAGAATTGCAAAGAGCTGGCAGTGAGCCTATTTTAGATGCTTAACTCCTTGCGGGCAGAGCTCTTGTCTTCGCCTCACCCGGGCCGGCAGGAGCACTCCGTTCTTAGCACCCAGTATGCAGGTAACGCACGTTTACAGGATGGAGGATGCGTGGGCAAGCGCGTTGAAACGCTTGAGCACGTCTGGATCGCACTTCACCGTCAGACTTCCAGTCACCCACCATTTCGGAGAGAAGGGAGGTCACTGTGGACTGGCTTCCCTGGGAAAGGATCCCCAAACAGTTGGATCCAGGGGTCTGGAAGGATGGAGGAGGATTTGGGTAGGAGGGACGGCTTTGCCAAGTACAAGGCGGGTAAGTACCGAGACGCACGGAGGAGTATGATGGGGTCGGAGAAAGGCCCCGCGGGGAAACCCTGCGGAGGCCCCAGAGCGCTGGGGAGGAGCCGGGGTTGGATCTCAGCATTGATGGCAGCTAAAATTGACCAAAAACTTTATACAGTTCCAAGTTTTTTCCCCCCAGGATTATCTGGGTGCTTGGCCGGGAGGTGGCGGTGTGGTCGTGTAAGAGGGCCAGCACGCGTTCAAGTTCAAGCTCCGTGCCGGGAGCAAGCTTCCCGACATGCACGTTTCGGTAATAACTTAAAAAAAGAAAAAAAATCCAGGCGGGGACGCTGGGGCGCGCGGACTCCAACCGCACGACGCACCGTGTCCAAGCTCCCCGGGCCCAGGTGCGGGTAAGGGTGGCGGGGCCGTGCGCCCCTCCTCCCCGCCGCGGCCGCCGCGCGGGCCCCCGGCGAGCCGCCAGAACGGGCTCCCCACGCGCGCCGCGGCGGCGGGGAAACCAGGGGCGTGTTTTCTTTTCTTTCTTCCCGGCCTCTGGCGGCAGCGCCGGGCTGGCCCGCTCCGCCCAGTCGGGGAGACGTCGCCGCTCTCAGTGGCTGGGAGGGGCCCCCCGCCCCGCGTCCGCCCCCCCCGGGCCCCCCCACGCGCCCCCCGCCCCGGCCCGCGCCGTTCCCGCCCCCAGTCCGCCGCGGGGCCGCGACCCCGCTCCCCCCGCCCGCGCCGGCTCCCGGCCGCCCGCGCGCCGACCCCGCCCCTCCTCCCCTCCCCCTCCTCCCCTCGCCTTCGCCCCGCCCCCTCCGCTTCCTCCCCTCCCTCCTCCCCTCCGTCTCTCTCGCCCCTCCCTCCCCCCCCCCCCCCCCCCCCCCGCCCGCCGCCTCCGCCCGCCGCCCCGGCCGCGTCGGGTAAACCTGTTTGGCGAGGCGGCCGCGCCGGGGCGGATCGTGCGGCCGGCGGCTCCCTCCCGGCTCGCGGCGTCGGGGCCCGTGGCGCGCGCGCGGCCGCCCCTCGGCCCCGGAGCCCCTCGGCGGCGCCACCATGTACTCGGGAGCCGGCCCCGGTGAGTCCTCGCGCGGGGGCGCCGGCCCGGCCGCTCGCGCTCGTCCCCGCGGCGCCGGCGGCGGTTGGCGGGCGCGGGCCGGGGGCCGGGGGCGGGGGGCGGCGGCGGGCGGGGGTCG